>NC_090300.1:28736323-29036617 GCF_039906515.1 Pseudorca crassidens
GATTAGATCATCCATTCTGGAAAACAATCTGGAACTATAGTCAAATTGAACATATTCATATTCTACGGCACAGCATTTCCATCCCTCAGTATATATCGCAAAGACGTTCTCACTCAGATTCATTAAGAGACAGCATTATCTGTGGTAGCAGGGAGTTAGAGACAATTGGTTATCCATCTCTTGGCCAGTGGATTGTTAAAATGGTAGATATGCATCATGGAATATTATGCAACAGTTAAAAACAATGGATGAAAAGTACACACAGCAATATAAATAGATCTCAGAGACATCTGCTGAAGCAAGAGAAAAGGAACAGAATGAGAGATATACTGCAGTACCACTCAATTAAAAATACATGTACACAAAACAATTATATATATTTTGCAAGAAACATACACACAGATACACATTAAACACATAATAATAGTTGCCTTTGGGGGAAGGCTTAAAGGGAAGCAGATAAGGGAAGAGGAGATAATAAGTAAACCATTTAAGAAATCAGTCAGTCACAAGAGGAACCCTACCCAGATGACGATGACAATGCGCCTTGAAATGAGAAGTACGATTATTTGAAACCTCTGAATCTGAGATCCAGGATGAAAAAGATGGACATGATACCTCCTTCATCTCTTCCATTCCTTCCTGTACTAGTGTTCCTTTCTGCCACTAAAGAATTGTCAACTTCAGAAAAGGCAAGAGCCAAGAGAAAGGAAGGGCTAGCCCAGGGACCAAGTCTATGTAAGGGCCTCTTTCACAGGTGGTAAATCCAAGAAAATGTGGCATGTTAATATCCTGTGCATTTTTGCCAGAGTAAAGGCATTGGAACTGGGTGTTCTTCCTTGAAAAGAAGTCCACATCTATTCTGTTTTCCTTCCACTGACATGGGTGGAATTGTCAGTCACCTCCATCAAGACAGCCCCCATTCCCCCCACTCTGAGCTGAACTTTCCATCCTGTTGGACAAAGCTGCTCTCGGAAGACCACATGCCAACACTCCTTAGGTCTCCAGCCTTCTTCAAAGAGACCCTGGTTTACCATCACCAGACCCAAGGAAACTTTGTAAACAAGGGCTTTGACCATCAAATCACCCTCTGTGACACACTTTCTGAAAAAATTCTATGACTTTTGTTCTTAGATCACTTACTAAAAGCAGGCATTCTTTCATTAACCAATTCCAATGGCTTTACTTTATGATGCATCCTTTGTTTCCTTCCTGGGCAAATTAAAGTTAGAGTTAGTTTTCTGCTTCCAATCCAATTAAGTTATCTTTCTAACTAAAACTTTGGAAGGTCACCTTTGATCTGTGTATTTGGCTCCAGAGAGATGGATGGTAAAGCAAGTTAAATATGTTTTGATCGTTTTCTTCCTTAGCTACTATTTGTTTCTGATTTAAGAAATGTACCTACTGTTATGGGCTGAATATCTGTGTCCCCCCAAAGTCCACATGTTAAAATCCTAAACTTCAATGTGATGGTTATGGAGGTGGAACCTTTGGAAGGTGATTAGTTAGGCCATGAGGGTAGAGCCCTCATGAATGGAGTTAGTGCCCTCATAAAAGAGACCCCAGAGAGCTCTCGCGTCCCTTCCACCACGTGAGGACACAGTGAAGAGACGCTTGTTTGTGAACTAGGAAGCAAGTCTTCACTAGATACCAAATCTGCCGGTACCTTGATCTTGGACTTCCCAGCCTACAGAACTATGAGAAATAAACATTTGTTGTTTAAATCACTCTGTCTATGGTGCTTTTGTTGTAGCAGCCTGAATAGACTGAGACATCTGCTATGTTTATGTTTCTCATAGCTTTTTTGTCTTTCACTTTAGAACTGAGTTTTCACTCATATTTTTAAAACACATTCTTGTTTTATTAATTTATTTTTTATTGAAGTATAGTTGATTTACAATGTTGTGTTAATTTCTGAGGTACAGCAAAGTGACTCAGTTATACATATGTACATTTTTTTCATATTCTTTACCATTATGGTTTATCCCAGGATATTGAATATAGTTCCCTGTACTATACAGTAGGACCTTATTGTTTATCCTTTCTATATGTAATAGTTTGCATCTACTGACCCCAAACTTCCAGTCCATCCCTCCCCTTAGCAACCACAAGTCTGTTCTCTATGTCTGTGAGTCTGTTTCTGTTTCATAGATAGGTTCATCTGTGCCTTATTTTAGATTCCACATATAAGTGATATCATATGGTATGTATTTGTCTTTCTCTTTCTGACTTACTTCACTTAGTATGATAATCTCTAGTTGCATCCATGTTGCTGCAAATGGCATTATTTTGTTCATTTTTATGGCCGAGTAGTATTCCATTGTATTATATATAGGTACCACATCTTCTTTATCAGTTCATCTGTTGATGGACTTTTAGCTTGTTTCCATGTCTTAGCTATTGTGAATAGTGCTGCAATGAACATTGGGGTGCATGTATCTTTTTGAACTATAGTTTTGTCTGGATATATGCCAGTGGGATTGCTGGATTTTATGGTAATTCTATTTTTAGTAAAACACAGAAGTTCTTGATTCTTGAGAAAAGAAGGGGCTGGTGAGTTTGTGAGTGTTTTCTTTAACCACTAGAGGGCACACTACATCGGGTATTTTGGTTTTATTTCACTTCTACGTAATTTTAAATGTTTATTTCAAGAGTACTCAAAGAATAAGAGGAAGAATAAGAGAACTTTGATTTTTCAATGTGAATATTTCTTTTTTTAGCATCCTTATTGAGGTATAATTGCTTTACATTGTTGTGTTAGCTGCTGTTGTTCAATGTGAATATTTTTAAAAACCCTCATTAACTTAACGATAAGCATGAAGAAAGGGACAAAATAAGAGGGAAAGAAATCAAAATCCTTGAAATCTAAAAATTGGTAAATCCAGATACTGTACTTGACAATCAAATAAATAAATACATACAATTTTCCTTTCAGTTGCTAAGTAGTAAGAGGGTAAATCTAACTCTCTAGAAAGCAAAGAGAGAGTTGCAGCACCCGGAAAGAAGTAAACTGTGAAGTGTAGGCAAAAGATGCTCTATGGTATTGTGATAAGAGGTAATTCCCTACTTAAAAAGTCATTAGATGTTTTATTTGGTTTTATTGGATTGACAATATATATGGGTCATAAAAAACTTAAAGGTACAAAATACTAAGTCTCTCTTCTTCCCCCAATACAGTTCCCCTCCTTAGAAGCCACCATTGTTACTAGTTTCTTATACAACCTTCAAATAAATCTATACATGTGGAAACATAGAGCTGAACAAATATATTGAGCTCCACCCCCGACGGAAATGGCAGTGTGCTACCTACACTGTTCTCACTTTGCTTCTTTTCTTTTTTCTTTCTTTTTTTTTTTTTTTAACTTAATGCTATTCTCTTGGAGATCCTTCTCTGTACGTTTGGATCTGCTTTATATCTGCCTTACTATTTTTAGCGGCTGCCTGCTATTGAAGCTACATGATTATTTTATAATCCTATTGAAATTATACTCATCATGTATTTCATCACTCTCTAGTAATGAACATTTAAGTTATTCCCAATTATTTCTTGCATAAACATTATTGCAGTGAATACTCTTTTACAGAGGTTATTTTGCAGTGTGTATATTTGTAGAATAACTATCAGGATTGAGTCAAAGCAAATACACAATTAAAGGGTTTTTTTTGTTTTTTGGTTTTTTTTGGTGGTACGTGGGCCTCTCACTATTGTGGCCTCTCCCGTTGCGGAGCACAGGCTCGGGACGCGCAGGCTCAGCGGCCATGGCTCACGGGCCCAGCCGCTCCGCGGCATGTGGGATCTTTCCGGACGGCGGCACGAACCCGTGTCCCCTGCATCGGCCGGCGGACTCGCAACCACTGTGCCACCAGGCAGCCCACACAATTAAAGTCTTGATAGACACTATCAATTTGTCTTCTACGAAGGTTGTACTAACTAAATTCCCATAACCCTGTTTTCCTGTATCTTGCCCACACAGTTTATACTTAATTTTTTTTTAAATCTTGACCAATCTGCTATGTGAAAAATATCTCCTTGTATTTTGCTTTGTGTTTCTCTTAATATAAGTGAGTTGAGCATCTTTTTTACATATTTAAGGAAAGGCTAGTCTCAATTAGGGTGAACTCTACTATATAAAGGGATAGGATGTGGAGACAGTATCACTCAAGTTAAGACTAGAGGGGAGTACACTTTCACAGGGAAAAGAGAATCTGGAAAGCCCTGAGCTGACCCCACAAACAAAGCCCTCGACATCAGCCCAAGCCATACTACTGCTTTCTAGGCCTGGACCCCAGGCCCTCAGCCGGTCTCGTAGGGGCCCTTCCTGTCAAACTGAGAGAAGACCGGACACCACCTGGGACCAAAATGTACTAAAGCACCTCTTATCCCCACAATCCTCAGCCTTGCTCTGACCTGACCTCCCTCTCAATCTTTTCCCCTGCACTTTTTAGATCAACTCCGTCCAACAGAAATATAATACAAGCCACACATGTAACTTAAAATTTTCTAGGAGCTACTTTAAAAAAGAAGCAGCTGTAATTACTTTTTTAAAATGTTATTGAAGTATAGTTGATTCACAATATTGTGTTAATTTCTGCTGTACAGCAAAGTGATTCAGTTATACATATATACATTCTTTTTCATATTCTTTCCATTATGGCTTATCACAGGCTATTGAATATAGGTCCCTGTGCTATACACTATGACCTTGCTGTTTATCCATCCTGTATATAATAGTTTACATCTGCTAATCCCAAACTCCCAGTCTATCACTCACCTACCCTCCCTCCCCCTTTGTAATTACTTTAAATAATATTTTTATATGATGTAATATATGCAAAATATTATAATTTTATGTAATCAATATTTAAAGTTATTCATATTTTATATTCTTCTTTGGGGACTAAGTCTTTGTAATCCAGTGTGTATTTATGCTCACAGCACATCTCAAGGGCTCAGTAGCAGCATGTGGCTAGACTAACATTGTCCAGTAGAGCTTTCTGCAATGATGGAAATGTTAGATCCTTATTCCCATAAATACCTTTTAACCTCCTATATATTCAGTCTTTCCCCAGAGCACTTTTTTTCCTCTTCTTGCATCATTGGGATCCAGGTCCTCTCCTAAGGCCACTACACAACCCCTGGGCGTCTCTAGCAGAGGCCACTTATTCTTTTTTACCTCAAACTACCAGGATCGGTTCCTCATGCAGCTTCAGGCTAGCTCCGTGTTGTCCAATGTGATAAACACAAATAAGCATGTGGCTACCTAAATTTAAGTTAATCAAAATAAAATTTAAAACTTCATTTCCTCAGTTGCACTAGCCACATTTCTAGTGCTCAAGGGCCACATGTGGCCAGTGGCTTCCATATTGGACAGTATTTCTCTTCTATTTCCCTTCCACCACCAGATAAAGCCAACTCTCCTTGGAGACCATTCAGCTCTAGAACCTCCAGCCATGACCTCGTGGGAGTCATGGAGCTGCCTCTCCTGATGAAGACTTTCAGAGGGTCTTTCAGCCTTCAGAGCTGCCCCATGCTGTCCCAGCCCAGCTCCCAGCATCACACTGGGGCTTTTTACCATGTGTGTAGCTCTGGGTAACAGCTTGACTGAACACGTCTGGTACCTCCTTAACTCCAGCCTCACCTTCACTACATTTCAATCACCTACTCCCAGAACCCAACCCTTAATCTGGTCATCACTTGGCAGTACTCCACCCAAGATATATTTTTTATTCCTTTATTTATAACGAATTCATAAATAATGCATAGTACATTCTTCTTTTTAAAAAAGAATTGACCCATACAGCTAAAAGGAACGTTGCCTTTGGCCAGCCCACCCCTAAAAATCAAGTCCCCCTCTTGCGCCCTTCTCCAAAGCCCCTGTCCTTATATTTCTAAACCTTGATAAGTGTCTGCATGTTGTTTTGCAGCATGCTTGTTTTTCTTAACAATTTGTCTTGCAGACCTTTTCATGTCAGAATAGGTAGACCCACCTCTTCCTTGTTTTGTGTATGTAGGGGCGGGGGGAGGTAGTATATTCACATAGTTAAAGCCCCAAAAGTATTCATTTATTTATTTTTTAGCCCCGTGGCATACAGCATCTTAGCTCCCCGACCAGGGATCAAACCCGTGCCCCCTGCACTGGCAGCACTGAGTCTTTTTTTTTTAATATAAAATTTATTTATTTATTTATTGGCTGCGTTGTGTCTTTGCTGCTGCGCGCAGGCTTTCCCTAGTTGCAGCGAGCAGGGGCTACTCTTCGTTGCAGTGCACGGGCTTCTCATTGCGGGGGCTTCTCTTGTTGCGGAGCACGGGCTCTAGGCGAGCGAGCTTCAGTAGTTGTGGCACGTGGGCTCAGTAGTTGTGGCGCGTGGGCTCAGTAGTTGTGGCGCGCCGGGCTTAGTTGCTCTGCGGCATGTGGGATCTTCCCGGACCAGGGCTCGAACTCGTGTCCCCTGCATTGGCAGGTGGATTCTTAACCACTGCACCACCAGGGAAGCCTGGAAGCACAGAGTCTTAACCACTGGACCACTGGGGAAGTCCCCCCAAAAGTATTTGAAAATGTACAGTGACGTTTTCCTCCCCATTCTTCCTCCTCATCTACACCATACAAGTTTCATAGGTAATCACTGTTGTTAGTTTCTTATTACCATCCGTTATTCTTCATGCATTTCAAGCAAATATGAATATAATTCCTATTTTCCTCCCATTTTATGCACTATTCTGCCCCTTGAAGTGACTTTACATATCTTGAAAACCCTTCCATATCAGAGTATTGAGAATATCTTCATCCTTTTTTCAGCACCATGGTGTTCCACTGTATGGCTGCCATAATTTAATCAGCCCCCTGGATGGATGTTGATGGAGTCCTGGGTTGTTTTCAATGTTTACTATTACAATGAGTGCTACAATAAAGAACTTTGTACCTGTGTCACTTTCCACGTGGAAGTATACCTGTAGGGTTAATTTCCAAAAGGGAAACTGTACAAAGGGTTTTTTAATTGCTAATTTTGATAGATACTGTCAAATTGCCTTCCACAGGTACTGTACCAATGTATACCCCCATCAGCATGTATCTCAGTGTTTCCAACTGCTGCATAATGTTCTGAAGACGATGATCTCCCGGTATCCGCAGATAAGGAGCACCGGCTGTACAGAAGATATACATTGTAGGCCCTTTTCTACTGATGCAGGACATTAGGTTGTTTTCAGTTGTTGTATTTCAAAGTTGCCTCAATAAACGTCCTTGCACATGCTTCCTTGTGCATGTATTTCTCTGGGATAATTAAAACAAAGAGCAAAGGAAGCAGCTGTGCAAAGGCTCCAGGGTGGAACAAAGCTCAGAGTGATGAGAAACGGGAAGAGAGCCACTGCGCCTGGAGCACAGGCACGAGGCTGGAGTCCTGAGGGCACATGTTCACAGGGGCCCGTAATTGGGCCAGGAGGCCATGGGTAAGATTTTGGATTTTATTCAAAGATCAAGACTACCTGCTTTACATTTCAAAAGATCGGTCTGGCTGCTGCACGAAAAATGGTTTCCAGGGAAAGAGTGGAAGCAGAAGACCAAGAAAGGATGAATGTCAGAAGGCGCACCAGAGGCCTGGCTAAAGTGAAGGAATAAATTCCTAGCAGGTTGCACCAAATGGGAAGTAAATGGAACAGGAAGTGCCCTGCTCCCAACAGAGGACTCTGTAGAGGGCAATGAGGGACACCTGGATCCACAGGGGGACACAGCCTCTGCCCTCAAGGAGCTTACTCTCTAGCAAGGGATTCAGAGATTAAGCAAATAATTTCAAGGGTAGACAACAGTCCACACACAGTGTGACAGAGAATAGAGCTCTGGCTTTGACCTCAGATCGCTCCACTGCATTCAAAACTCTGCTCTCCCACTTACTAGCTGTGCTACATTCGGCAAGTCTCTCTCTCTCTTTCTCTCTCGTCTGATTTCTTCATCTGTAAGGGTTAGTCAGAGGATTAAATGCAATCCTTTTTGAAAAGCACCTAACACTGGTAAAAAGGAGGTACTTAATTATATTTGGTAAATGCACAAAAAAACACATTCCCTTTTCTCTGCCATCTGTCTTCTTGTGCCCCTGCTGCCTTTCCAGGCAATCATTTTGGTTCTAAATTCCTGCCACCCCCTTCAACTACGGAATGCGGCTACCAACTGAGTCAACCCAGCTCATTAACCCTTTGCGTGTGGTTTGCCAGAATCAGGAGCTGCCAAAGTAATGCAAATTAATAGTGTGCCCTCCTTTGGATCTATTCTTTTCCCTAAGTTATCCTTTTTAAATTGTAAATATACTCGAAACCGTGGATGGATGAATTAATTTATTTGATTAATGGATACCAAATTACGATGGCTAAGTTTATTGTTTCAGACCACAGCTCCACGGGGACATTAATAAATGTGATTGCTTTTGCTAGAATATTCGTTAATCCTGTGGTTTAGTGTGCTGATAATGGAACATGCTGTTCCCCTGACTTTTAATGAGTGCGCTCCACTGACTAGCAGAGAAGCAAAGAAAATAATTTTATAAATGTATACACATTAAGAAGAATAAGGGAGTTTTTAAATCTCCTTATGCTCTCAGAATATGGCACAAAGGTACTCTTAAATGTAATTTCCTTTTCCTATAGGTTTTTACCTATAGATTTTTTAAAAATTTAAACTAGAAATGTGAGGAACAGTGCTCTTAAATTCTGAAACAAGGTGCGTTATTCCTAGCTATTGGGATTTTAAAAGACTTTCTTTAGCTTGGAGGCCTTAATTAACATGATGTGTTTTGTCAGTTACGGGGTTTTACCTTCTTTGTGAGTCTATAATTCAAAACTGACCAATTAATATGATGATAATAGATATTGTACCTTAGTTGATGCAGGTCACTGAATCAGTTTACAACTGAATCAGATTCAGTCCGTTGACAACAGATATCCACAGTTGTAAAGTGAAATAATGTTATTTACAAAATCATGGGAGCTTTCCACTCAAGGACAATAGATTGCCAATGCGTCAATTCAAATGTTAAGACTCAATTGTGTACTCTTTCCTACTTTCCTCTGCCCTCATACAAATCTATGTAAATCAAAGCATGTTAATGCAGGGCAGCTTTCCCCCTTGTTTAACAACATGAAATTAAAGGATTTCTGCTTCAAGAGAGTGGACCAAGCCTTTGTCTCCTGTTGTTCCAGAGACAATCTGTATAGATAATTGGGGGGGTGGGGCGGGGAGAGGGATAAAATTAAAACAACAAAGAGAACAGATAAGGAAGTCACCAATGGACAATACTTTCTGGAAGACAATTCAGATAAAACAGAGCAGAGAAAGCCAAACCCCGGAATACACCAGGAAGGAGGATGCAGATCCGGTGAGAGAGAACCCTGACAACGATGTTTAATGAAGAGACCATATTTAAATGGCTTAGCACGTTGTAAGTGCTCAATAAATGTCAGCCATCATGTCATGACTCAGGAACTTGCTTTTGTTACTCCAGATCAATACATAACATGGAATGTATTCTTTGTAGACATAATAGTCCATCTCTTGTTCATCCATTTCTCTATTTGAGAAATCTTCAGATTATTTCCAGTGGTTTTTTTTCTTTTTGGGGGGGGGATGGTCTAAAAAATTGGTGTACCAAATTCCCTTATACACCTATCCTTTAATTATTTGTGCTCTCATTTCTATCGGCTAGAGTTGCAAAAGTGAGATTGCTGGGTCAGAAGGTATGTGGAAGTTTAATTTTAACTAATTAGCTAACTGATTTAACTTTACAAAGAGTTGTAGCAGACACACTCTGGCCGGCAACACTGGGCACCACCTGTTTCTCTATCCTCCAGCCAGAGCTGGAGGATAAATTTACAGATTTTTGTGAGTCTGTTGGATTAAAAAAAAAGTCAACTCAGTATTATTATAATTTGCATTTCACCGGCCTAGTGTAGCTGAGCATCTTTTCAGACAATTCTCAGCTATATAAAGTTCTTAATTTGTGACCTGATCATTCATACCCTTTGCCCATTTTTTCTTTTTCTATTTTCTTATCAGATTGTAGGAGTTCTCTGTATTTTAAAGATAATTAATTTCCTGTCTGTCCTATACTGACTTTTTTTTTTTCTTTTTTTTTTTCGGTACGTGGGCCTCTCACTGTTGTGGCCTCTCCCATTGCGGAGCACAGGCTCCGGATGCGCAGGCTCAGCGGCCGTGGCTCACGGGCCCAGCCGCTCCGCGGCATGTGGGATCCTCCCGGACCGGGGCACGAACCCGCGTCCCCTGCATCGGCAGGCGGACTCTCAACCACTGCGCCACCAGGGAAGCCCGTATACTGACTTTGATTACCATTTTTTCCTAGGCAGAAGTTTCTAATTTTTATGTTGTCAAACTCATCAGATTTTTCTTTTATGGCTCTGGGTTTTCTGTCTTCCTGCAGGCTGTCTCCCTCAAACTGAGATTATACAAATACTTTCCTATATTTCCTTCTGTTATTTTTATTGTTTTACATTTGAAACAGATCTTTAATCCCTCTGGGATTTTTTGTTATTTATTTATTTTGAGGGGGAGAATACAATCTTTTTTATTGAAGTATAGTTGATTTACAATGTTGTGTTCATTTCAGGTGTACAGCAAAGTGATTCAGTTATACATATATTTATATTCTTTTTCAGATTCTTTTCCATTATAGGTTATTACAAGATACCCCTGTGCTATACAGTAAGTCCTTGCTGTTTATTTTATATACAGTAGTGTATATCTGTTAATCCCAAACTCCTAATTTATTGCCCCCCCCTTCCCCTTTGGTAACCGTAAGTTTGTTTTCTACGTCTATAAGTCTATTTCTGTTTTGTAAATAAATTCATTTGTATCACTTTTTTCGATTCCACATATAAGTGATATCATATGATAGTTGTCTTTATCTGGCTTACTTCACTTAGAGAATCTCTAGGTCTATCCATGTTGCTGCAAATGGCATTATTTCACTCTTTTTTATGGCTGAGTAATATTGCATTGTCTATATGTACCACCTCTTCTTTATCCATCCATCTGTTGATGGACATTTAGGTTGCTTTCCATGTCTTGGCTACTGTAAATAGTGCTGCAATGAACACTGGGGTGCATGTACATTTTTGAATTAGAGTTTTTGTCTTTTCTAAATATATGCCCCCATCTGGGCTTTATTTTTATACAGTGAGAAGAAATAATAATAATGAGCAACAATAACAGCTAAAATTTACTGAGCAATTTCCATATGCCAGGAGCTCTGTAAGAACTTGATTCACTTCACATAGATAAGAAAATTAAGGATTAGAGAATTTAAGGAACCAGCCAAGTTTACACAGCTACTAAGACACAAAAATGAAATTTTAACCCAAGCAATCTCACTCAAGACCTTATCCTTCCAAAATCCAGATGAACAGTTAATTGTGCTAATCCCATTTAAGAAACATCCTTCCCATTTAACTGAAACACACGTTTCATGGCACAAGTTCTCAAATATAGCCTGACTAGTCTATCTCTGGATTCTATTGTAGTTGCGTCACATCTATATTGTTTTGATTTTCGTTGTTTTATAGCACGTTTTCTCTCTCTGGTAAGGCGAGTACTCCCTTACTACCCTTCTAAATTTATCCAATAAATTTTAAATATTTTTATTCCATACAAAGGTTTAAATCATTTGTTCAATTTCAAAGAAAATATATTTTCACATTTTGATTTGGATTGTATTAAATATGCCTATTAATTTGTTCAGAAACTGACACATATATTAAATCTATCCATGGACATGGTGTAATGCCCCATTTATTTAGGTTCTTCAAGAAAATGTTAGAGTTTTTAAAAATAAAACTCTTGCGCCTTTATCATTGAATCTGCTCTTTCTGTCACTGTTTTGAATGGGATTTTTCTCCCATATCTAATAGACAATTGCTAATATAGAAGAAACAATGATTTGGGCATATTTACCTGGCATTCAGCAACTGAGCTAAAATCTCTAATTGTTCTAATTGGTTTTTAACAGAGTCTTGAATTTTCTAGGTATATAGTCGCACCACTGCAAAAAGTTTATCCTCTTTTCCAATATTTATACCACTTGTTAAATTTATGGAAGAGTCCCAAATACATTAGTTAAAACTTTCAAAAAATGTTGAATCGTGGTGAATGTGCCTATCCCAGCTTTGTCCCTGATTTTAATGACAGTAGCTTTGATTTTTCACTCAATAATATGATGTTGACGATTGTAATTCATAGTTATTCGCAAATTTAAGTAGCTTCCTTTTGTTCCTATTACATTTGGAATTTTTATTAGAAAACCTACTTTGTCAAAGTTTTTTCATCTACATCACCATAATCACATAAATTTTAACCTTCAATGTTATAATATTCTTGACAATGTTGATATATTTCCTAATGTTATAAAATGATATAATTCTGGAATAAGCACTACATAATTATTCCTGTCCTTCCCAAACCATCCCAGACCATGGAAAAAGACAGAAAGCACTTTATTTCACTGCATGATTTTACCATATCCTTAATACCAAAACCTACTACAAAATACACAACACAAAAATGATGGAACAATTATACTTATAAAGATGGGGATAAACAATTCTAAATAAAATATTAGCAAATTAAATCTAGCAGTGTGTTAAAAGGATGATAGCAAATGATGTGAGAGTATAGTGAGAAGACATAAGAGATTCAACAACAAAAATATACTAAAGGATTTTGAAAAAAATGGCTAGATATCGAAAATTAATAATATCGAAAATCAATAGCTATTCTATATATTAACAACAACCAGTTGGAACTGGAAATGGAAAAGAAATCCTATTCATGCCATAGTTTTATGTTTTTAATAGATTTTTTTGGAAGAAAAATTATTTTCTGTGTTATTTGGGGATTTGTGAAACATAATCTTGCAAATGGAAAGTAAACATGGGTGGGGCCCTGCATGTGGTCTAACGATTAATTCACGAAAGACCATTTAGAGATAGAGCCCTGGCTGCACGGCTGACTCATCAGATCTTCATTCCCTCAACCAGAACCCGTGCACCAGCCAAATTCAAAATAATCCTGCAGGTTCCCTAAAAAGTACTGATTAAATAGCATTTCACAAGAGAATTTCTGGAAGTAACTTCCTTTTGTTTGGGCTGGTCTTTACATCAGGGCAAGGCTGATGTTCACTTTACGTCTGCTAAATGTTGTGCTGTCACTGCTATTAGAGGAAAGAAAGAAAGCTTCTTGGGTAGAAAGTCCCCTGGAGAAAAAGAGCCGGGTTGTCTCATTGATTTCCTATTTCTGGGAATACATTCATTCATTTATGAATTTAACAGGTATTTCCTGCACTTCAGGTGCTGTACCAGGTGCTGGGAATAGAGAGGCAGCACAGCTGGACAGGGACCCACCCTCATGGAGCTTACAGACACATTTGGGATGAAATTGTGATGTGCTCACCACTTTCCTTTGGAACAACCAAACGGAGAGCAGTTGGTGAATGAAGAATCGGTTATCTCCACTTCTAAACGAACAAATAGGATCTTTTATCATTAAAAGACCTGATAATAGTATAGTACAGTAAATTCTGTTACTACACATAGGAGAGACCTTTTCCAGTTCAGTTCTGTATCCTGTTTCCCTCTACCGTATGTTTTCTAAGAATCAATAGAAACAGAAGCAGCATTTCTTCTCTGCCTTCTCTCTCAGGCTGAGGTCAGCCTTGGGCCGAGGCCAGCATAAGCCAGCTTGCCCAGCACCAACTCTTACCTCTGCCTCGAAGCCGGCCTTGCTAAAACCTTGACGCACACATGAAGTGTGTCTATCCAGGGTCCAGGGCAAAGATGGGGTCATGTCCCTGTGGAATATGGGAGGTGAGACCTATGTGGGCTTTGGGTTGACAGGGCATTGAGGAGGGAGATCTCAGAGGTTTTTGCAAAAGAAATTTGTCAATCATGTCAGAAGCCACCGAACTGTTCATATATTTGATCTCATAATTCTGTTTTGGGGAATTTATGGCAAAGAAACAATGTAAAATAAAAAAATGGCCAAAGATATTCTCAAGATAGTGCAATTGGTAATTATGATAAATTCTTAGCATCCCCAATACTTCCAGTGGGGAACTGTGATATAATCTGGATGAAAGATTACAGAGGTATTAAAAATGGAAAGGATGTGTACTATGTTAATTCATGGAAATATCTACATTTAGAACAGAAGACAGAATTCACACATGGATTATAATTATGTGAAACATCTGTAGGAATATTGAGAAAGATTAGAAGAGCATTTAGACTATTTCTAACGGTTTAGAATTTAATTCGTTTTTTTCCCCAGAATTCTCTATTTCTAAAAAAATGCTTTTATGCAAATAAAAATAAATGGCAACTGACACATCGACATACACAAGCTACTCTTGCCAGACTTAAAAGGGAAGCACAGAAGCAGTTGTCTGCCTGTTGGGATTTGTCGGTCTGCCCACCGCCAACCTCTCCAGGACTGAACATGAGATCAGGTGCTGTGGTCTCCCCACCTCCTGACGGATCGCCCTGATGTCAGCTACTCAGACTTACAAGTGTGCATCTCAACTCCTCCAAATTTCTGGTTGTTGTGCCATGTCCCTCCTCAGGCTAGTTAGATGCCTAGCTACCTGCCCTAAGGCTGCCTGCCTGCCTGGACTTATCTGTCTTCATGTGTTCACGCGTACTCCTCGCACTGGCTCCCTCCCGGCACCGTCAGGGGAAACTGTTCCCCTAACACTTAACCCATCCCCCTGCATGTATCTGGACCGTGCCCAGATGTCCACCCCATTACTAAAGTTCATCCCTTTATATCTCAGTGGCTTTTTATTTTCAAGTATCTCTACTAAAAAATAAACACTCTTGAAAGCTCTACCATCTTAAACTAATGTTTTGTGATATCTGTGGCTGTGTTTGTTTTTCCTTGACTAAGGTTTTCGGGGGAGGGCATAGTAACAACAGTAACAGCTACACTTTATTGATACCTAGTCTGTATCTAGCACTTTTTATGCATCAATCTTCCCAACAAACTTGCAAGACAACATTACAGGTTCCCTTTGCAGATCAGAGAGGTTAAACAACTTGCCCAAGGTCACACAGTCGATATATAACAAAGCCATGTTGCAAGCCCAGGCCATATGATCTAGCAATTTCACTCCTGGGTATATATCCAGAAAAGATAAAAACTTTAATTAAAAAAGATACACACAGGGGCTTCCCTGGTGGCACAGTGGTTGAGAGTCTGCCTGCCGATGCAGGGGACACGGGTTCGTGCCCCGGTCCGGGAAGATCCTACATGCCGCGGAGCGGCAGGGCCCGTGAGCCATGGCCGCTGAGCCTGTGCGTCTGGAGACTGTGTTCTGCAACGGGAGAGGCCACAGCAGTGAGAGGCCCGCGTACCACAAAAAAAAAAAAAAAGATACACACACCCCAATGTTCATAATAGCACTATTTGCAACATCCAAGACATGGAAACAACCCAAGTGCCCATCAACAGATGAATGGCTTAAGAAGATGTGGTATATATACACAATGGACTATTACTCAGCCATAAAAAAGAACGAAATTCTGCCATTTGCAACAACGTGGATGGACCTGGAGGGTATTATACTTAGTGAAATGAGTCAGAGAGAGAAAGACAAATACTGTATGTTATCACTTATATGTGGAATCGGAAAAATAAAACAAACAAATGAATAGAACAAAACAAATAAGACTCACAAATATAGAGAACAAACTAGTGGTTACTAGTGGGGAGGGGAAGAAGGGAGGGGCAAGATATGGGTAGGGAATTAGGAGGTACAAACTATTACATAAAAAATAAATAAGTTACAAGGATATATTGTAAAGCACAGGGGATATAGCCAATATTTTATAATAATTTTAAATGGAGTATAATCTATAAAAATATTGAATCACTACCCTGTACACCTGAAACTAGTATAATATTGTCAATCAACTATACTTAAATTTAAAAAAAAATTTTTAATTAGTGTTGTGGTCCTAAAAGCTCTTTAAAATTTGCAAACCTCCAAGCATTTTATTTTATTTTATTTTATTTTATTTTATTTTATTTTTTTTTCACCAAACATTTTAAATCAGACTTTCAGGAAAAGGATCTGTTAAGTTCTAAAAGCTCAGGCCATGGGGAAAGAGGGTGTAAATTTTTTATATCTCTGTGGCACTATATCCACGCTGACATTTGCTTCTTTATCTCAGTTAAGGTGAAACCATGGTGAGACAATCCTAAATAGCTTGTGCAGAGCTGCCCGGGTGCAAAATGATGCTATTAATAGAAGAGATTTGAGGAATTCTCTGATACAAACTACTTTGTTAGAATTGACCTTTAAAATTCAAATCAAAGCACTGGTAAGTCTTCCTATCATAATAGCCCACGTTATATGTTGTTTCTTTCCAGATAAATGACTTGTCCACCGAGTGAACAGGGCTCTTTCCAGAGGTTCAGCTGAGGGGAGTGGTGAGAGTGGGGTGGCATGCCTCATTCGGGGGTTTTGTTGTTAAGGTCCCCAAGTGATTGATTCTGAAGTGCAGATACCACAGCCCTAGTCACAGGTTCTCGGCCAACAGCTTTCGTGTTTTCTATTTTTGGTTTAGCTTTTCTGGGTTGTGGAGATCAGTTAATTAGAGAAGAGTCTGCTTGAACAGGGTCAGTACAAATGTTCTGAATTGAGCCTAACTCTGGACTTAGAAAGCCTTGGAAATGGGTGTTTTTAAACATTTCACAAATGTTAATTAAGTGCCTTCTATGTGCCAGGCCCTCTGATAGGTGCTGGGGATACAGCAGAGAGCAAAGTTCCTGCCCTCACAGAGCTTATATTTCAGGAGGGGAGAAAGAATGAAGTATATATCATGCCATATATTACACAGCGTCAGCCAGAAAAATATGAAGAAAATAAAGCAGGGCGAGGAGGCAAAGAGTGACGGGGGCTGTCATTTGAGATCGGATGGGTGGCAGAGTTTTCTGAGAGATGGTGATGTTGATCAGAATGAAGGGACAATGTCAGGGCAGAAGGCATCTGAGGCAGAGAGAAACAGCAAGTGCAAGGGCCCGGGGGCAGCTGTCAGCCCAGCAGTGAGTCAGGGAAAGGTACCCTTTCTTCTGGGGAGACAGCCCACGGCTGGGCCCAGAGTGTGGCCGGCAGATTACAGGCTGCCTGTCAGACCTCCCTGCCCCTGCTGCCAGGCTGTGGTGCAGGGGACAGCTTGCGCACAGCCACACGGAGCCTCTCCTGGCGGCACACGCTTTTAGAGGGACAGCAGGAAGGCTGGTGCAGCGGATGAGAGAGAGGATTGAATGAGGGAACATGGTAACTAGCAACCTCTGTCTTAAAAGATGAGCGATGTAGATTAAAAATCCCTTCCTTCCGTGAGCTAACCACCAACCACATGGGACAGGATTTAGGAGCCCCCCTCCCCCCAACAAGGGACTCCCCTCCGTCCCCGACTGGGGCGATGATTTTCTGCCATCAATCATGAGGCTGACATAGAATTTAAGAACCACATCAGCCCTATTACAATACCATTCCAATTTGGAAACTAAGGCAGGCTATTTCCATGCCCCTCTCACACAGAGAAATCCTCTCCTCCCTCCCCATCATTTTACTCCTTCTTTTATAGTATTTGTACCATGCTTTGTCTCTCCTGAGATAGAACATTCTTCCGAGCAAAGTCAAAAGATTCTTGACATAAGTGTAAAATCACTACCTGTTTTTAAATTACCAAATAAAACAAGAAAAATAGCCTTTCCTCACCCCTTCTTCCATCTCTCATCCCCTTTTTTATGAGATTTTCATTTCCTACTTTATTTCTGAATTGTTTAAAACGTCTTACAAATTTATGGTTTTGACAAGCCCACATCTAATTACTCGATATTTGTTTTAATTTTGTTTAATAATATGAGAAAACAAAGTGTTGTGTTGACATCTACCAGACCTGGAGTAGCCTGTCTCCCCTAAGTTATTGCAAAGGAATTTGATGCCAGTAGATAGAATATATGTACATTACTGAAGGACCTGTTAGAAATGTTAATTGAGGATTTCCGATGCAGTCTGGAGCTTGCAATATGAGATAGAATTGTAACCCGAAGAGTCATTCCATTCCCACCCCACTTCCCTTCCAACACTGACCCAATTAAATAAAGTTAGTATAATCAGGAAGCTTCCAAAACATAGGAGTGGACATTCATGCAATTTAAAGTGGAAAACAAAGTCAGTTCCATACTCTTGCATTCAAAGCTGTTAATTAGAAGTGGCTGTATCAATTTACATTCCCACCAACAGTGTAGGAGGGTTCCCTTTTCACTACACCCTTTCCAGCATTCATTGTTTCTAGCTTTTTTGATAACTGCCATTCTGACCCGCCAGAGGTGACACCTCATTGTAGTTTTGTTTTGCATTTCTCTAATAATTAGTGATGTTGAGCATCTTTTCATGTGCCTCTTGGCCATCTGTATGTCTTCCTTGGTGAAATGCCTATTTAGGTCTTCCTCGGTGCTTTGCGATGACCTGGAGGGGTGAGATAGGGAGGGTGGGAGGGAGGCTCAAGAGGGAGGGGATATGGGGACACATGTATGCATATGGCTGATTCTCGCTTTGCCGTGCAACAGAAACTAACACAGTATTGTGAAGCAATTATACTCCAATAAAGATCTATTTAAAAAAAAGAAGAAAAAGAAGAAGTGAGCCTGGGCATTGGTACAGTAAAGGAGAAATCAGAGAACAGAGATGCAAGCCAAGGGACAGACAAACAAATAATCCAGGGATGACAGTTCTCTTTGAGATGAACAAGTGTGGATGACTCATGACTCTGTTTTCCATAGTTTTCTTGCCAGATGGTGCTTAACCCTCACCCCAGCCCTGACCTCCGTGGGTGGGGTGCAGGTGTCTGTCTAGCACATTACTTAGAAGTAAAAACATCAGAAGCTTAATGGTGTTTGAAGCAGCATTGAAATGTTCCTTGTTTCAAAATGGCTGCGTTAAATAAGTAATCACAAACTGGTTGCATTAAAACATTGTGGACCCATTTCCCCTCCAAGTGAGAAGAGGGATGATTCTGACTTCTCTTTGTTGTGCTCCAACTTGCTCCTCTGCCTTTCCATGCCCTAAGCAATAGGTACCAGCTATGTGCATAAGTGGTGTTTATTATTGCTTGTTAAATAAACAACTGGCCTGTCTCCTGAATGCTCACTATAGATTTACTCAATAATCCCTATCCAGCACTGGGTTATCTCTAATCAGTGAGTTAAGTGTGTATGAGAATGAGGTATCTAGAGCGGAGTTTGGTGGAAGTTTGGAGGAGCAGGGAAGGGACCAAGAATAAAACAAAACTAATGCATTTTGACCATAGAATTCTCAGAACACATGGCTCAAAGGAAACATGCCACTGGGTGACCAAGGGACTACACATGTTCTTTAAAAAACGCTCCTTGTTGGGGCTTCCCTGGTGGTGCAGTGGTTGAGAGTCCGCCTACCGATGCAGGGGACGCGGGTTCGTGCCCTGGTCCGGGAGGATCCCGCATGCCGCGGAGCGGCTGGGCCCGTGCGCCATGGCCTCTGGGTCTGTGCGTCCGGAGCCTGTGCTCGGCAACAGGAGAGGCCACAACGGTGACAGGCCTGCGTACCGCAAAAAAAACAAAAAACAAAAAAAAAACGCTCCTTGTTCATTGTATAGAAATGAATTAAGTGTGTGGAGGAAAGTCCTATTATTGGTAACCCCACATTCTTGTGGTTTTCACATGAATGGGGCACAAGGTGAATGTAAGATCACACTCTTTAAAAAATCAATATATGTAAGATACGATACCTTCAATTAGTTTTGTGATTGGTCCCAAGATAATTATGTTGATAAATATTTTCAACAAATAGACACTGTACCTCAAAGAAAAAGAGAATCATTACATTAAAAAGCTAGATGTAGGGCTTCCCTGGTGGCGCAGTGGTTGAGAGTCCGCCTGCCGATGCAGGGGACACGGGTTCGTGCCCCAGTCCGGGAAGATCCCACATGCCGTGGAGCGGCTGGGCCCGTGAGCCATGGCCGCTGAGCCTGTGCGTCCGGAGCCTGTGCTCCGCAACAGGAGAGGCCACAACAGTGAGAGGCCCACGTACTGAAAAAAAAAAAAAAAAGCTAGATGTACAAGTACATGAAAAGATGCTCAACATCACTAATCATCAGGGAAATGCAAGTCAAAACCACACTGAGATACCACCTCACACTTGTTAAACTGGCTATTATCAAAAAGGTAAGAAATAACCTGTACTGGAGAATAGGAAACCCTTGTGCACTGTTGATTGGAATGTAAATTGGTACACCCACTGTGGAAACAGTATGGAGGTTTCTCAAAAAGTTAAAAATAGAATTACCATACAATCCAGCAATTCTACTCCTGAGTATTTATCCAAAGAAAATGGAAATGCTAATTCAAAAAGATATCTGCACCTCCATGCTCATTCCAGCATTATTAACAACAGCCAAGATATGGAAACAACCTAACTGTCCATAGATGGATGAATAGATAAAGAAGAGATGGATAGATAGATAATAGATAGATAGATAGATGGATACACCAATGGAATATAATTCTGCCATAAAAAAGAGTGAAATCTTCCCATTTGTGACAACATGGATGGACCTTGAGGACATTATGCTAGTGAAAAATGTCAGAGGAAGAAAATAACATATTCAGGGGCTGGGGGTGGGCAAGATGAGTGAAGGGTGTCAAAAAGTACAAATTTCCAGTTAAAAAAATTAATGTCCTGGGGCTATAATGTACAGCATGGTGACTACAGATAATAACGCTGTATTGCATATTGAAAGTTGCCAAGAGAGTAGATCTTAAAAGTCCTCAATGCAAGAAAAAAAATTTTTTTGTAACTATGTATGGTGATGGATGTTAACTAGACTTATTGTGGTGACCATTTCACAATGGATACAAATATCAAATCATTGTGCACCTGAAACTAATATAATGTTGCATGTGCATTATGCCTAAATAAACATTTTTTTAATTTCTAAAAAGAAAAAAAAACTAAATGAAACCATAGCAGAATACTTTCCTTTCTGTATTAATCAATCACTGTAGTCAATAATATTGTACTAAATGCAAGGATCATCTCTGAAATCACAGGATCTGCTATTGGCCTCTTTGTAGAGATCGAGGGTGTGGCAAGCCCCCTGGTAACAACAGATGTTAATTGTTTACAGGAAAATGCTCTTTGTATGAAATGTACCTTCCAGCCATGGATAATCAATATGCAGCTGACACATACTGCACGCACACACGTCTTATTTGGCATCATTCTTTTTGGGGACTTTCTAACCAGATCCAACCAGTGACCACATTCAATGACACTTATGGCTGACCTTTAGGCCAAGATGTAACAGTGGCTTTTTTCTCATCAGTTGTGCTCATTTAATTATTTACAAAGTTCTCCAACAACAACCATTTAAAATGCTTGAAATGGAAGGGGAGACCATATGAGGTAATAGGTGCCTTTGCTGGAGATGTTCAAGGCTGGCTACACCATAGCCTTGCTGGGGACAGTGCCCCATAAAGGAAAGAGTGGGGAGTTTGGAATTAATAGTTTGACTCTGGCCCTGCCACCCAACTGCTTCACATCTCTGAGCCTCTGATTTCTTGTCTGAAAATGAGGAGAGTGGATTTACCTTACAAAGAGTATTCTGAGAATTAGAGATAATATAGGTAAAGTGCCTATCCCCGTACCTGAATACAGTGTATGATCAATTACTGAAACAACTATGATAAATGGGAAGAGAGGTGGACTACATGACCAACTCTGTAGATGACCAAAGGGTTACAGGACAAGCCTATTCTAAGAGTCTAACCTTTTAAAGAACTACAGTACTGAAAAGAATTGCCCCAATCACAAGTACGTGTTGGGTACTTACTATGTGCAAAGCACTGTGTCTCAAGGAAAACTGTCAATAAATAATGAGGAGCAGGGCTTCCCTGGTGGCGCAGTGGTTGAGAGTCTGCCTGCCGATGCAGGGGACACGGGTTTGAGCCCTGGTGTGGGAAAATCCCACATGCCATGGAGCAGCTAGGCCCGTGAGCCACAACTACTGAGCCTGCGCGTCTGGAGCTTGTGCTCCGCAACAAGAGAGGCCGCGACAGTGAGAGGCCCGTGCAGCGCGATGAAGAGTGGCCCCCGCTTGCCACAACTGGAGAAAGCCCTCGCACAGAAACGAAGACCCAACACAGCCAAAAATAAATAAATAAATTTTTTAAAAAATAAATAAAATAATCAGGAGCAGGCACTCAGTCATCTATCTTACACACTTGTATCACTGTTTCTGAAGTTAAATGAATGGAAGCCACCTTAAAGGCACCACCAAAAAAGTCTCTTCCCCAAAGGATAACTCTGAATTAGGGTGAATGTAACATGTAAATACGAGGATTTTACAGGAAGACAATCCGGGCTCTAGTCAGGAAACAGAAAGGGCAGAATTGGGAGAAATAACTCCAGAATGGAGACTGCATTAGCTCAGGAAAGCTATGGGAGGGGCTGAAGGCTTGGGCAGGGCTAATCAGAGCCTAGGGACTGTAGGACGACAGACGGTGACTCCGAAACACCCTTTCCAGCAACCTGAGAGGCAAGAAAGGGGAGTCCATCCTGGATCTGGGACAGGGGATGGAAGCAGACCGGACAAACAAGGGCAATGGACTCCAGGGCAGAAGTCGTCAAACAGTTTCGATCGCGTGCCCTTTACCTGCCAGTGTTTAGATGCTCCCCACGACCCAACGTATTATTTGTAAGTTACCTCCATGGGTTCCACGTTAAGCGTATTATACAACCTTCTCAGAGTATGGACATTCAGAAGGATGAGATCTATTGAAACAGAAGTTGCGACATCTTATTCTTCACCATCATCGGTCTTCTTGTGCAGCCCCCTCTGGAGACCACTGGTAGAGAGCAGGTGAACTTGTGGAGAGAGGGGCATATGGAATTGTCACTCCCGGCATAGAACCTCAAAAGGCAAAAACACCCTCAACAAGGCTCCCTTAGCTTTCCTTCAAAAGAGACCCCTGTTGGGAATTCCCTGGAGGTCCAGTGGTTAGGACTCCACACTTTCACTGCCGAGGGCGCAGGTTCAATCCCTGGTCGGGGAACTAAGATCCCACCAGCCTTGCAGTGCAGCCAAAAAAAAGAGAGAGAGAACCCTGCCACCATGTCAGTAACCAGGCAGGAACGGTGCCAGGTAAGAACTCAATCTCCCACCACTCTCTCTCTCACTTTCAGCCCTCTACCCAGGCTTTGGATTGCACTTTGCCCTGAAAAAGTTGCCATAGATACACCTGATGCCGCTGCCAGAAGTTTTTCCACCATTAGGAAGCTGGGACCCTATAATCTGGTAGTGACCACATCTGACATGGAAGTGATTGTTTTTTTTTTTTAATTTGTATTGAAATATAGTTGATTCACAATGTTGTGTTAGTTTCAGGTGTACAGCAAAGTGATTCAGTTTTATATATATATATATATATATATCTTTTCTTTTTTAGACTCTTTTCCATTATAGGTTTATTGGAAGATACAACATATTACAAGATAATGAGTATAATTCCCTGTGCTATACAGTAGGTCCTTGTTGGTTATCTATTTTTTTAAACATCTTTATTGGAGTATAAGTGCTTTACAATGTTGTGTTAGTTTCTGCTGTATAACAAAGTGAATCAGCTATATGTATACATATATCCCCATATCCCCTCCCTCTTGCTTCTCCCTCCCACCGTCCCTTTCCCATGTTATCTATTTTATACATAGTAGTGTGTATATTTTAATCCCAAACAGCATGGAAGAGTTTGGATGATAACATTACGACTGTTTTCAATTTGAGGAAAGAGAAGCACTTTGTTTAGACTGTATATTCTAAAGAGAGGGACGAAACCTTATAGAATTCTCTTCATACAGAGTCATGGGTGCATTTAAGCACTGGGTCCATAGTAGGTTTCGTTTGGTTGGTTGATTGATTTTCTAAAAATGAGACTAGCAAAAAAATTACTTCCTCCAAAACCAGATGTAGTATTAACAAATATCATAGCATATTTTTTTCTGCAGGCTTTACAAATATCTCATCACTTTTATTAGAGGACATCACATTTGCTGCGGAATTTTTATATATGCTTCATCTTATTACTGCAGCGAGAAACACAAATAAACTTATAGTTGGTAGCAAACCACAAGGGCAAAAGCCATTCGTCCTGCTTGCTACAATTCCTACCTATGACTGCATTTTGCAGCCAGGACCCCTCAGCATCCTTCGCAGAACTGTGAAAAACACATTTGTAGCCTTGGTTTGACAAGATTTCAATTGGGAGAACTAGCTGGTTTCTGCCTCTAAACGCTGGCACTGGCTTTCCAATGTAATACCTGGTGACTCTTCTCTATCAGGAACTTGGTAGTTCTGGTTACCTTAGAGATGCCTTATCTCCCAGTGCACCTTCAGGGAATGGCAGCCAGCCCACTTCTTCTATCTGTTTAGCCAAGCCCAGGGGACGGAATCGTGGTTCTCACTGACAAGAGGCAGTTAATTTACTGGACTTAAACTACAAAAGCCAGCCTTTGTAAGGTTTGGGGAACACAGTTTTACATCTCAAAAACCTTAAGAAAAATTAATTCTATAGATTGGTAGTAATTAAGGAAAAATCATAGTTTTTGGTTTTTTTTTTTTTATAAATAAGTTAGGTGAATTTTGCAGTTTCCTTAGTTCCTTTTTACTTGGACTTGTCAAGGTATAGCCAGGACACCTGTTTTGGCTGGCATCAGAGAGCTTTCGGGAACACCACTTCAAGGCAGCAGCTGACTTTGTGCCTCATGTGCGGTGGGAGACGCGTGAGAAAAGAGAAAAGCAGAAGTCACAAAGACTTTCCGAAAGACATGAGAATGTTATAACAGATCTTTTGACTTTATAAAATACTGAGTGTTTTAAAGAACACCATCTTTTATCATAGCCAGTCTCATCACTCTTAGTCATCAAGATAAATGTTATTCCATCTAGCCAGAGTTTTTTCACTTTCATTTAGAGTCAATTCCATTATTTCATTTGATGTGAACTTTCTATTATTTCTCCCGATTATGTAAGTGAGCTGATTATGCAACTAAGAGGTTGGTAAATATGGGGCTTATTATAAGATCAACATTTTTCTACAGCTCAAGTTGTTTATGAAGTAACAAAGAGAATAGAAAAAAAATTTTTTTTTCCAGTCTGCCCTGGATTCAGTTTTATCATTCCCAGGTTTGATTTATAAATGGCTGAATCTTAATCCCTTTTACAAATTAGCCTGGATCCTTAGTCCAGATGTGAAAGGAAATTAGGTTTTGCTTTAAAACAAGGCTGGGCTTCCCTGGTGGCGCAGTGGTTGAGAGTCTGCCTGCCGATGCAGGGGACACGGGTTCGTACCCGAGTCCGGGAAGATATCACATGCCGCGGAGCGGCTAGGCCTGTGAGCCATGGCTGCTGAGCCTGTGCTCCGCAACGGGAGAGGCCACAACAGTGAGAGGCCCACGTACCGCAAAAACAAAAACAAGGCTATAGACAGTGGCAAAACAAAATACTAGTTAAGTAACTACGGCAAAATCTCATTTATTTAAAATCCATTAATAAGGAATTTGTGATAGTTCAGAAAGGCTCGAGACCCAAGTGTACCTTTGGTCTAGTTGTGTAAGAGTTTGCTAAAGCAGTTATTAATGGAAAACACTTTTTTCAAAGAGAAAGCGGAAACTTCTAAAGGGACTGTTTCTAGTACCTTTAAGTAATTTTAGACATTTACAATACTGAATGGTTTCTTAGTTATAAATAATTCTTATCCATAACTTAAGTCCTCTGAGCCACCACTAAGTAAATCTTCCTTGACGTACCTACAGGGTTTGTTATAGTGATGAAGGTGGCCTTTCACTTATAAAATGAACATGAAAGGCTTTCCTCAAATCAGACTATCCTTCCCTACTAGTTTCTTCTGAGCAAATCAGGTTGTTGGATGTTCTGCTTTAAGTACACAAGATCCAGAAGCAGCTTGCTGGGTTCAAATCCCCCTTCTGCCAACTGGGCATATTATTCACCGTTGTGGTGCTTCCACCTCCTTACCTGCAAAATGGGAAAAATAATAATACCTAAAAAATTTTAAAACTCTAAAGCACTTAGAACAGTGCCTGGTTCCTTAAAGGTTAGCCCTTGTTGCCATGACACTATACAGCAGGTCAGTGATGCAAGTCAGACTCAGTCACATCCCCAAGGCATCACTAAGAGAAACTTCTGTGAAATGATAAACATTTTACAGGAGGCAGGTTTTTTAGCCCCTCTTTTCACAAGGCTTACGGGCATATTTTCACAGCGCAGTGCATCACAACTGTTTTCCATTCTTCAGTCTTCCTTTCTTCTGGGCTCCAGCCACCCAACTTAGCCTGCCAGGTACTTCTGCTAAATTATGCATAAGCTTTTTCCAAGCCACCCCTCCGAGTCTCTACGAATTCGTCTCCGTTCTCTTTTCAGTTAGGGCTAGAACGCACCTCCTCCTTTTAGTCCTCCGTCATCAACGGCCCCCACTTATGATCAGCCTTTGACTCAGGCGCAGCTCTGCTTGGGAACCCCTTCTTAATAAATTCCTCAGATCGTTACAGGCTTTCTGAATCGCCTGGTCTTCACCTGAAAATTTTCATTAAAACGTGGAGTTTGAGCAGCCCGCTCTGAGTTGTAGGACTTTGGGCTCCAAACAAAATTCCTAGTTAAAGACACAAGAACAGGAGCACGGGTGAGCTGCGGCCCCCGAGGCCTGGTGAGCGCGACCACAGGCCAGTTTAGAGGACCGTTCGTTTGGACCGGACAAGGACGAAAGGAGGTTAGTGACGCACCTGAATAAGTCCGCTAGACGAAAGGAGACAAACTAATGCTTGATATGGTGCTAAGAGTGAGGACCGCGCGCGCGGGCGCGCGCACACACACGGAAAGAGAGGAGCAGTCCCAGGTATCTGACAATGACACGCCCCGATCCAGACATGGCCTCAAAGGCCCCCGATTTCCGGAGCGCCCCCGCCCCCTCCGGAGATTACTGTCAGCGCATCCCTCCGCCCTGCCCCGGCTCAGGCGCGCCGGCTGCGCTCCTCTCCCCTCCCCCCGCGGCCGCAGCTCCCCGCCCCCAGCGGACGCGTTTCTCCAGTGTCCTCTCGAACGCCCGCGTGGCTGTCGGGTTTCGAATCCCCGCGCCGACCCTCGCCCTCGGCGCGGGCTGCTGAGTCGCGGGCGCAGCCTTTGGTCCTCCGCATCAATCATTAACGGGCCAGCTCGGGCTTCTGCGACCCGAGGGAGGGGGGATGGTACGGAACTCGAGCCCAGGGACAACTCTATCCCCCGAGGCCGCCGCGAAACACTAGCCAGAGAGGCCCCCGCCCTCCCCCAGTGCGCCCGTCCCTCCCTCCCTCCAGCGCCTCAGCTCCCACATCCCCGCCTCCCGCGCCGGGGGCGGCTGCTGCTGCGCCCGCACCGCGCGATGCCCAGTCACCGCAGCAGCGCCGCCGTCAGCCGCGCCGCCACCGCCGCTGCAGCAGCGCGGGCGGCCGAGAGCCGGTAGCAGGGAGCCTGGGGAAGGGGCCGCCGAGCCCCGTGCGCTCCTACCGGTCGCTACGCGGCTGCGAAATCGATGACTATTTTTATTTACTTATTTGTTTATTTTTTAGGAACGGCTGCTCCAAGGCTCAGGTCTTCTCGTGAACCTGCAGCGACGCCCCCGGCGCGTGCACAAAGGCTCCGACGGCAGCCGGCGGGGACTGGCGAGCGCGCCGGAGTCGGCGCCAGAGGTCGCCTGTGCGCGCCCTAGCCAAGCCCCGGGCACCATGCCGCGGCGCCTGCAGCCCCGGAGCGCGGGCACAAAGGGCCCGCCCGGCACGACCGCGGCGGCTTCGGAGGCCGCCTCACGCCCCCACCCCTCACCCTCCGGGGACGCTCCGGCCTCCGCCAAGCCGCTGCTGCGCTGGGACGAGGTGCCCGACGACTTTGTGGAGTGCTTCATCCTGTCGGGCTACCGGCGGCTGCCGTGCACGGCGCAGGAGTGCCTAGCCTCGGTGCTGAAGCCTACCAACGAGACGCTGAACTTCTGGACGCACTTCATCCCACTGCTGCTGTTCCTGAGCAAGTTCTGCCGCCTGTTCTTCCTGAGCGGCCGCGACGTGCCCTTCCACCATCCGTGGCTACTGCCGCTGTGGTGCTACGCTTCGGGCGTGCTGCTGACCTTCGCCATGAGCTGCACGGCGCACGTGTTCAGCTGCCTGTCGCTGCGCCTGCGCGCAGCCTTCTTCTACCTGGACTACGCGTCCATCAGCTACTACGGCTTTGGCAGCACTGTGGCCTACTACTACTACCTGCTGCCCGGCCTGAGCTTGTTGGACGCCAGGGTGATGACCCCGTACGTGCAGCAGCGCCTGGGCTGGCACGTGGACTGCACGGGCCTCATTGCCGCTTACCGCGCGCTCGTGCTGCCCGTGGCCTTCCTGCTGGCCGTGGCCTGCACCGTGGCCTGCTGCAAGAGCCGCACCGACTGGTGCTCTTATCCGTTCGCGCTGCGCACCTTCGTCTTCGTCATGCCCCTGAGCATGGCCTGCCCCATCATGCTCGAGAGCTGGCTCTTCGACCTGCGGGGCGAGAACCCCACGCTCTTCGTGCACTTCTACCGCCGCTACTTCTGGCTGGTGGTGGCCGCCTTCTTCAACGTGAGCAAGATCCCCGAGCGCATCCAGCCGGGCCTCTTCGACATCATCGGCCACAGCCACCAGCTCTTCCACATCTTCACTTTCCTCAGCATCTACGACCAGGTGTACTACGTGGAGGAGGGCCTGCGCCAGTTCCTTAAGGCGCCGCCGGACGCGCCCACCTTCTCGGGCACCGTGGGCTACATGTTGTTGCTGGTTGTCTGCCTGGGGCTGGTCATCAAGAAGTTCCTCAACAACACCGAATTCTGCGGTAAAAAGTGAGCCTCCGCCTTGGAGGAGGCTGCCGGCTCGCTCACCTGTTTGTTTGAAGTTTCTGTTGTTGGTTTGTTTTCAAGTTTTGTTGTGTTTCCTTCTTTGCTCGAGGAGGGTGCTGCAAAACCACAGGGAAAAAGTTCAGTGCGACAAGGGCTTTGGGAGAGTGCACTCAGTGCACTTAGGGCTTTGGGAGAGGGAGGTGGGGCAAGCAGGAGGGAGAGGGCGGCTGGTTCTTGCCCCTGGAAAAAATGCAGGTGGTGTCTGTGACATCCAGGGATTCTTCTAAGCCAGCGCGAATAGAACCCCACATAAACCCCCAACCAGTTCGATCTTCCAGTCGTCTTCTCTGCCAGAGGTAATAACGAGCAGCCCTTGTGAGGTCAGGCATGCAGTAAAGAGGGTAAGTACACAGAATCCCTGGGTACTTCCGTTTCAGTGTGAGGAATGCTTGGATTTGTCAAAGAATAGAGCTTTGTAGGAAAAGAGCACAGAGACACTAACCCAGGGCTTAACCTGCTAGAAAATGCATGGAATGTGAACACACGTTAATTATTTCAAAATGTTTCTTAGATGTTAGTTAAATAGTAATATATACAATGATTTTTCATAATTTATCGAAGCCTGTGATCTGCACTGAATTTTCTTTATCATGTAGTTTGGAAACTTGCAGCTCTTCTGCGTTGCATATACTTGAACTGGACATCAGGGCAAGCTGCTTGAGAGTTCTCAGCTACTTTTTTAAACAGTATTTTTTGAAGGCCTGTGTGTGTCATGATACAACTGTGAATTATTCTACCTTAGGGACTCTGGTTAAACTATTGGGAAGGAGCTAAGTGGTTTGTATAGGTCCCAGATTGCTATTTACTTATGTGTTCCACAAAACCCATCCTGTTTTTCGGTTTTGTTTTTAATCTTATTCTCTCTTTCTCTACTGGTTCAAATTGCCACTGGAATAAATGTGCCTTTTGAAGCAATGCCCAAATGACTGGTCCTCAAACATAGTTTCTTGCATGGGGAGAGCAGTAGGTGTAAGCTTTTCTTACTTTATTGCAAATCAAGGTTTAACATTCTCTTCAGGAGGGAAGGAAGATGGTATGGGTTGTAAGTTTTTGGTAGGACCAGTAGTGGCTTCCTAGGACATGCAGAGCATTTGGCTTCTCTTACAAGGAGAAGAAATCAGCCTACTAATGAGGCTGTGGTTCCTAATGCTGCCATCGGGGAAGGTGAAAGGACACTGTTCTAGACTGAGCCCGTCTAGCCTTGCTTAAAATTAAAATCGTAGTATTCAGCAGTAAATATGGCAGTTGTAATATGAAAGTCAGGAGTATGTTGCTTGAGTTATAGCTGAAAATTTTGAGTTAAATAAGATGACCTTTGCCTAGTTAAGCACTGAATTCTCATTTGGATCCAGACTATGGAAATGAATGGCGGTCACCCTAAATCGTTGAAAAATTAGGGAAACACGCTCCTGAGATCCTATCTGACAGCCACGTTGGCCAGTGTTACTTAAGACATTTCTCATAAACGTTATCCTGGACTTGAGATAGCAGCTCTAGACTAACACACACCACTGAGGTGGCTTATTTAAATACTTATCACACTTCTTGACACGTCCTTCGGGTGAAGAGCCAGATAAGTCATTGAATGGGGAAGTCTTGACTTCATGGTATAATTTAGATCAAGGACAGAAGGTAGATGAACACTTACCTCAGCACTGGTAGGCTGGTGGTCCTGCCAAAATTGCTCTTTTTGTTTATGCTTTTAATCACTACTGTACTTGTAAACAGAGAGGCTCCGGCACAGTTCCCTGGAGGAACCAGTATCCTTGTGTGTTAATTGCACACGGAAGTTAACTTTATATATGTCTATATTTAACTTAGGAGATCTCTTAACGAGATTGTAAATACACTTTGCGCATTTGCTGATGGGTGTCAGTGTCTCATGTTTGGCAAAGTGCAAGGAGATTCCTGTTAGGTTACAGGGACTGAGAGCTGTGCCTGCCACGGATGTTAATCCTCAGCTGTAACTTAATTCAGTACGTGTATTCAAGGACAATTGTGGCAATCAGGCTATTTCCACATGCAAACTCATTTGCGTGTCATTGTTGTCTCTTTTAGAGCCCCCAAAAATGTTGGTTTGGAAGCCAGAAAAACAGGTTGAGGAGCATTTTGGATCTTCCTTGTAAACTAGAAGAAACTCTCTAGAGACAGCCTTCTAAAAAAGGTTGATGAGTTTGAGAACAAGAAATAAAGCCTCTATTTGTCATTTTAAATTTTTGTTGGCGATCTTCCAGGTCCTCAAAGAAAATTCTCTTCTTGCCTTGTGTCTTTGTCCTTAAGCAGAGGCCACTTAAGGATAAAATTATACCCATATAATTTTCAAGTGATTATGATGCATGAGCCCAGTAAGATGACACACTTTTTCCCTGGAAGGTTTCAGCAAAGTGAGGACTGACTTTCCTTCCCTTTGCTTCTTCCTTCCTGCACGTTCCCTTTCCCATTCCATCTTCATTTTTATATACCACATACAGCACTGACAAAGGACATTCTAGTTGAAAACATTGGTTTGGCTTTACCTAATGTTTCCAGATAGGTACTGTATACACTACATAAGGCCGGGGTTGATTTGTGAGGCTATATATGTTATTTGCTAAATGATATCGGATTTCAGTCAAGATAAATGATGATATTTGAGAATCAGCAAATATTTACTCAGTCTCCACATTTGCTTGGAACTCTCCAGGTATATTATATATTTCAGGGGTAATATGACAATCAGAATAAAATTGCTTTTAAAATATTTTTTCACACTCTTCATTTTGGCACATCCAATTCAGTCAATTTATTGTGTTCAGCTGTTAGAAATGTAGGACAGATGATAAGTAAGAATGCACTCCCTTATCTCTGTACAACCTATTTCAGCAGTAGAATTTTGAAGCCCGTTATGTAATGCATTTTATTTTTACTCATTAGTCATGATCTGGATGACATCTCAAGGAGCAGCATCAGAGAGTCATGCCTGGGAAATGAGGGTGTTTGACTTCCATGCCTGTCACCCTGTGGGTTGGTCTGTGGAATTGACTCAGGCTGATGTAGGCGGCTAAGGGGAGGTTCCTTTCTTCCCTGCCATTCTTGTGTCTGCACCTTCAGGTGAAGAGGGTGACCTCGCAGAGAGAGGAAATGAGTTCTTCAGTCATGTCATGACTGGCTTGTAAAAACAAACGTGATCTTTTCCCCTGGCCATACACTTTCTGTAAATAGCCCAGGAAGAAAGCCCAGGGCTTCAGAGCTGGCCAGAGTGGCCTTCCCATGTTTCCATTCATAAATCCTGCCTGTAAGTGATCGCAGTCAAAAACCATTTCACTTAATTCATCATCCTACTTCAGGGGAATCATTTTGAAGAATGCAAAATTTGAGGATGGAGGTGATTTTTATAACTTTTTCTGATTTGGTGCTGAATCTGAGAGCTAACAGCAATAACAAACAGGGGTTTTAATCTTCAGATCTCTTCACAGCTTGATTTAATCTGCACAAAGCTATAGTGGGAGACAGGTAGGCGTTATCTCCACTTTAAGATTATACCGTTGGTCCAGGGTGGCAGAATTAGAACGTGGAGAGGGTTGTGTGCTCAATTGTGAGTGTTACTAGTTTGCATGGCTATGATGCCTGGCCTAGCACACCGACACTAATTGGATATCTATATATTTTCCCCCTTTCATTGATTACCTTATAATTGTAAAACAGCGAGATTAGAGATGACTATCCTTGAATTTAGGTTATAAAATTTTAAACAAAATGTTATCAGCTGCTTAAGTACTTTCTGTCATCTTGGATTGTTCTTCATCTGCTGAAGTCTGCCGCTGCCGACTTCTCTCTGAGTTGATTTTCACTTGCTTGTTCATGTAATCCGTTTAGTGATCATTAGCAACCTTCTGCATGTAAGATGCTGGGCAAGGAACCAGCCATATTATTATAGCCATTACCCTTTTATCTGCTGGTGGAACAGAGGTGGGAGCACCAGAAAGGCCCTCTGGCCAGGGATCCCTGTCCCAAGCCGCTGAGTTTGGTTCTTTTCTCCTATTAGCCTAAGAGCCATGCATAGAATCTTATTTCAATTCACATGCTAATTCACCCACAATCGATTTCATTCCTTTTTTTTTTTTTCTGTCTGCTCCTAAGCCTATGTGAATTTTCTTGGTAAAAATAACTAGAAAGTTTAATGCATAATCCAGGTGAAGGGAGAGCAGGCGTATGTACAAAGAGTTGAAAAATTTATCATCACTGCTAATTCATAAAGATCACTTTTGGAAGTTTCATGGTTTTAAACCACTGTGAAGCAAGGTTCATCCAAAGTGCCTAAACCGTGATATCATTACGTGTCTGCATTTCACAGATAGCATATTTAAGTTTTTAAAAATGTGAGCTTAAATGCTTATATCTCCAAAGATTAGCTGAGATTACCTAATGTTCTTTAGCCTTTTTCCTCTTTTCAGGTCATTGTGTTGTAACCTATGAAACCTGTTTTAGAAAAAAATTAATCTGGAGAAAGCTACATAGAAAAAATACCAGATGTGAAGAAGATAGGAAGCAGGCATGGGAGAAGGGAGAACAAGGAGGATTAGCTTCACACAGTTAGAATGGGGCAAGTTGAACTATGGACAGTTTTGCCTGAGTTTTACATTTTGTCCCTAGAAAAGCGTGTGCACTCCCAGGGCATTAGTGCTCAGATAGGCAGGCGAGGAATTCTGTTTGGCAGCATGACCACATCCTGTAGCTTATGACCTGAGCACAAGTGCCTAGGTATATTTTGAGTAGCAGATGTACTCCTGGTTTACCGTCTTTAATTTGTCTCCATAAAATTAGGGCATAAGGCAAAAAGGCATGAGGGGATAGCATCAGCCAATTGTAAATCACCTTTTTTTTTTTTTGCGGTACGCGGGCCTCTCATTGTTGTGGCCTCTCCCGTTGCGGAGTACAGGCTCCGGACGCGCAGGCTCAGCGGCCATGGCTCACGGGCCCAGCCGCTTTGCGGCATGTGGGATCTTCCCGGACCGGGGCACGAACCCGTGTCCCCTGCATCGGCAGGCGGACTCTCAACCAGTGCGCCACCAGGGAAGCCCTGTAAATCACCTTTGGATCATTTTCTTGAAGGATTGCCAATATTCTCTGACGTATATCACCTGACAAAAAGCGAACAAGTCTAGACAAACTAAAAAAGGCAGCAATCATTGCTGGAAGCTGAGTACTGCTGTATTCTGTTGTGATAGGCTGCATGTTTTCCTACTGAAGATTTTATTCCTTCAATATTATGAATAATTATTCTTAATTGTGAAAATGGGTGTCCACTTTTTTAAAAATATTTATTTATTTATTTTTGGCTGCGTTGGGGTCTTTGTTGCAGCGCTCCGGCTACTCTGTTGTGGTCCGCAGGCTTCTCATGGCAGTGGCTTCTCTTGTTGCGGAGCACGGGCTCTAGGCGCATAGGCTTCAGTAGTTGTGGCTCACGGGCTCAGTAGTTGTGACTCATAGGCTCTAGAGCGCAGGCTCAGTAGTTGTGGCACATGGGCTTAGTTGCTCCGAGGCACCGGACCAGGGCTCGAACCTGTGTCCCCTGCATTGGCAGGCGGATTCTTAACCACTGCACCACCGGGGAAGGGGAAGCCCCTGGTCGTCTACTCTTCTTGGTCACTATTCCAAAAGCCAACACAAATTTTTGTCGTTGTTAAAAAAAAGGACAAATGTATTGCATTTCTCGTTTGCAGATTTCTAACCGGGTTCGTGGGCTTCTTCTGTTTCCAAACAGCTTCTTCAGAGCCTGTGAGTGAGTTGCAGAATTAGCGTTTACGGATAGGTCAGAGGCCGGGAATGCTCATTTGGCTGTTAATTGTGGCAGGATGTGACTTTTGAAAGCTCTGAACACATACCTAGAGGCAGCAAAATGCTCATTTATTGACTATTGAACTCAGTGGAACACAGCTTTGCGTTTGAGCTTTTGAAAATGTTCTCCGATGTATTGTGCTTCTAAATGTAACGCACGACCTTTAATACGTTTTGTTCTTGAACAATCTCTGAAAGCTGTTCCAACCGTGGCATTTCTTGAATGTGCAGCGTTATTCTCCAGCGTGTAAAAGTGGCTGGCCACCTTTCTCATGCCTTATACTCCACCTAAAATATGCAATAAGCACTCAAGCAGGAGTGGAGGGGTCTTCGGTTGGGTTTTTAACCATGCTGTAGAGATGGCCCTGCCCCTCACAGCTCACCACAACATTGAGAAAGGACCCCGTGTAAATAAGCCTTGTTTCCAGATGGAGTACAGGGACACATTAACATCATTTCTCCTTTTAGGTCCATCTCCAGTTAGAAAGCATGATCTGTTTGTAATATGCTGGATGCAAAAATGAAAACTAATAGGCAAAATTTTTAGAGAAGAATTCTAATTTTATATTTTAAAAGTTTATAATAGCAATTTGTTTGTAAAAACTGGCCTTTGCACATAGATGAGAACCAGCGCTTTTTGGAAAGCCTCATCTTTGTCCTGGGAGTTTAATCACCTGGAGCTCTTACCCAAATGATAAAGACCTACAAGGTCTTGAAAAATGTAAATAGTGTATAGTTTAAAAAAGGATAAAACAATTTTTTTAAAAGAAGAAAACAGGTCAGCTATGTTATAGGTGTGTCACAAGGCTACATTTAAGTCTTTTTAAAATTCTAGTTAGAAACATCATTAAATTCACTCTCCCAGCAAGGCTTAGCGCAGAAGGTCTACTTTTCTACCAGGTTGGTCTTTTATGGAGGCTATGAGCAAAATTGTTCCAACTAAGCAACTGAGTACCAAGGCAGTAAAGAAATGAGGCCCAGTTGAGTTTGATGAGGGTTCACTCACAGTGGATAACATAGCCAGTAAAATGTATAGCCCTGGACACTCCACTCCTAGTTTCTCTGGAGTGGAAAGAAGCGTAAAGCCTCATGCCATCAATCCACAGACCAGGAAAAGGCTGTGTTTCAGGGCTGGGGGAGGACGCTGTGGCCGCTCTCTTCTCTAAATAAAGCACGTGGTAGCTCTGAACTCTCTTCGTATCAGCCTTCTCCCAGGCCATGGCCATCACCCCTGAAGCCTTCACTTCCCAACTCAGCCTTGAAGACAAAAGGTTTCTAAAAAGATTCCATGTGTATTTAGGCCATCTCAAACCATCTGCCTTAGGAGGTTCATCCATTTCTAAACTGAGGATTTAAATACAATGACTGTGCTCAGATTTACAAGAATGTACAACCAGCAGGTCCCCTTTTGCGGTCAAGGGCATTAATTGAAGGGCCATACTCACTTTTTCCTCAGGTCAGAGGCAGACGGAGGATTTAACAGTGACCAAATAGAGCCCTCGTTGTGTCAGTATTTTTTAAGTTCATTTAATGGTGATAATGGAGGAAGAAGGGAGTAAAGGAAAATGCAGGCATGAAAAAAGAAACTAATAGTTTCTAGTTTTTCCACTGCTTGCTAAATGAATTCTTCTTAGGCTACCTTAACTCCAGTCACCACCTAGATCTTAAACAGCTGTGTTTAGCTAGCTGGCGAGGTTTTCTCAGGATGTGTGGACGGGGGCTACGATGTGGTTTCAAATCATTGGTGTATTCTGCCAGAAAAGGATTATTTAATCATAATCCCCTGTTACCTGATAAATTAAGCAAAATAATCCATAGAAATAACTATCACTTGGTCAGTTCTGTGCATGTAGCTGAACAAAATTGTGACTCTTTTCTGTTGTATCATGATTTGGGTTTTCTGAGACATTTGTTCCCTATGATCTTGAACGTGAACATCTGTATAAATAACTATTCATTTTTTGCTGAAAAACAAATGTATGAAATAAGAATAAATTATTTGTAAGCATCGTGTTTAGGACTGCATTTGTACGCCTCTCTGCATGTCCAGAAGATATCCTTCAGCAAACAGATTATCCCTAAATTAATAGTATGTATGACACAAGCATCAGCAGGCAGAAGGGAAGAATGTTAAGTTTGTCCTGAAGAAGTACCCTTAGTATATTACATTTACAATTTTAGTTAAATGAAAAAGAAAATTCATGGGAATTCCCTGGAGGTCCAGTGGTTAGGACTCTGTGCTTTCACTACCAAGGACCTGGGTTCAGTCCCTGGTTGGGGACCTGAAATCCCACAAGCAGCTCAACAAGGCATCCCCCCCAACAGAAAGAGAAAATTCATGACTTACTTTGAAACCATATCTTCTAAGAAAATACTCATATAACCCAGGTAATGAAGTTTTTCCTTACACCTCACTATTTTTCAAGGGCACATGTGGTCCATGGACTTCTCTGCAAATACAGCCTGTTCCAGAACCCTGTGATCTGTGTAACTTTGCATCATCTCTGTCCTAAATAATACTAGCAAGGGAGATTCAACTTCAGTTCTTAAGCTGCTAAGTCTTTAACTCATGTTGACTCTTGTTTCAGGGGTTGTTAGGAACAGAAAAAATCAATTAAGCACGAAAAGGTTTGTAGGAAGAATACTAGGGAGTTCCCAGAATGCACAGAGCTGACCACCCACACCTCAGGAAGGAAAAAGAGTAGGACAGAGCTTGAGATTCCAGCTGGGAACTCCTGCCCCAAGCCAGCGTCTTTCCAGGGTACTGCTACCAGAGAGAGGCAACTTCAGCTGTTTTCTGGCCCTGTTATATCTGTCCCCAGTTCAGATTCCTGGGAGCGAGTATCTGATTGGCTTAGCTTAGATCACATGGACTCTTCTGATGTCAGGGTATGGTGCTTGTGATTTACAGCCCTTTTCAGAACTGCAGGGAGGGGAAGAGTCATTCCCCAAAGGAAGGGATGATGGGCAGACAAAAACAACTGCTGTCCACCTCATCATGCGTCCCTTGGTTGTCTGGTACACAGGCATACCTCTGTAATCCCAACTCCTGGGGAGTGTGAGGACAAGGGCAATGGGAGACCGAAGGTTTGGGCCAATGGGCACTATGTAAGGCACTTGTCTAAGCCAAGTGTCTTACCAATGTGGGGTTCCCGTCCAAATTCTGGAGCCCCCGGTTACAGAAGGAAGGAAGAAAATGCATGCCAGCAGCCCCAAACAATAACAACCACAGCCCAGCACCTGGCTGGCTAGCCCACACTCTCCTTTCCATATATGCTTGCCTTATGCAGTAGAACCATTACATGTCTAATCTAAGTGTTTTTGCCCCCTTTCCCCAAATCAACCCAAAGTCCTGGCTTAGAACTGCAGCCAGCTCCCAGCACCTAGGATCTCCATGTGATAGGAGTTCCTCTCAGTGAGACACTCAGCTACACCCCAACTCACTGTAGGCGGAGAAGAATTGGATCACTGAGAGGCCAACTCCCACTCACAATATTGTACCACTTCTAATAGCATACTGTGCCACCAGTAACTGGCAGCCGTCACCTCCCATGATCTAGGAAGGCCAAGCCCTCCATGAGCTGGTTGTCGGATGAGTTCCTCAGGTTCTGTGTGCTGGGAGGATTTCTGTCCACCTTGGGCCTGTGCCAGATATCTGCCTGTTTGCCTTCAGATCCATTTCTCCATCCCTCCCCTCATTTGTTCTGTATTGGAGCTGATTCTAGGCCCCCTTCTCTCTGGCTTTTGTTAGGTCCTGCCAAGGAGAGAAATGGTGGGAGATTGGATGGAAGGGAGACGGCAGAAGGCAGGTATTTTTTTCCCTTTCCCTCCCCACTCTTCCTTTATGGTTCCAATTTCTTCTGGGATCCTTAACCCTGGCAGCTGCTGGCAGTCTAAGTGTAACCCTGAGGGAAGCCAGCATAAGAGTACAGCTGGCACATGGAGTGGGGTCAAATAGAGTAAATCACAAAAGGAGACTTGATCAATCTATGCCTGAAGCCTACACATTTTTGGACTTTTCCTTATAAACCTTCATTATATAATCTAGTTTAAGTTGTATTTATTGCATGTAATCAGAAACATCTTAACTGATCCATAAGGTATGCTAGTGTCCCAGTTCTATATAATAGGACTTGCACAGCCCCATCCCACCTTCACTCAGCCAGTCCCCCATTCTAGGATCTGCATGTTAGGTATTTGAAATATATGCTTAAAGTACAGATTTCTGTTGATATGTTAGGACTCGGGGCTGCCCAGTGACCCTCCTGTTCTCCATTGCAGGTATTTCATCTCTTTCATCTTCCCATTTCCGCTCTTTCCTCAAATCTCTCATCCTACCCCTTCCCATCTCTTCAGGAACCACACTCCATGTATTGCACATTGTTCTCCTGTATGTTCAACTACTTCTACTCAATAGGATTCTCCCTATGAACATTTTAAAATGTGCTACTAGTCTTTCCCATCTTCTAAAAAAAGAGTCACCCTCTCCCCACTATGTCACACTCTAACGAACACTCCCCTCTCTCTTCTCCTTCACAGCTAGGCTTTTTGCAAGAGTGGTGTACACTTGTCTTTGTTTTCATACTTCCCACTCACTCCTTCACTCACTGCATTCTGGCTTCATTAATCTCACCAAAATGGTTTTTACAAGATTTCTAACAACCTCCTTATTGTGTCCTGGACATTTCTTAGATCCTCTTTTCCATTACCTTCTGCTGAAAGTCTTCCCTCAGCCTCTGTGACCCTGTACTTCCTGGATTTCCTCCTACCTCTCTGGCTACTCTTTCATAATCTCCTTTGCTGACTTCTCTTCCCCTGTTGACGCCTGACGTCGATGTTCTTAAAGTGTGAATGCAGACCCTCTACTATGTATAGTAAAAGTTAAGGACTCGGTTAGCGGCTTGATTCTGCCACTTCCTGTCAGCTCTCTGACTCACCAAGGCATTGTAATGCTAGTTCCAGGAAGCTCAACCTTGAGCCTACTCCTCCAACCCTTTCAGTGGGTGTCTAAGCAAACCAATGCCTGTTAACAAATCCCCTTCAGCCCCAGCTAGTTTGAGTGGACTCTGTTGTCTGCAACTGATTCCAAGTTGATAAACTAGCTAAGCAGAAAAAGATGGTGATCAGGAGTGCTGGAAATGGGAAGACATAGCTCTTTATTCCCCAAACCAATCATTAGCAAGTAGTCAATTAGGCCTCTGATTTTTCACGCTTAATTCTCCTTGGAAGACAAAGCAGACTCTGGATCAGGCAGAGACTGAACTCTCTTCGGAGATTTGGTTCTACTGCAAAGGAAAAAAGGAACATTAGGAACAGAATTACCTAAGATTTCTTTCCCTTAATGTTGACTTTAAATAGATGAAGGCAAATATAACATGGATACTTAGAACATACGTCAAGTGAAAGAAATCTAAAATAACAAAACTCACAAATAATAAGCGACATTCCCATGTATCAGCATAGTGTTTATAATTTTCATATTGAGACTCAGCTCCTAATAACCAAAAATCCATTAAATATAAAGAATATACAGAATTATAACATTGGAAAGGAATTCCATGAGTCTCTGATCTAAAAAATTAATTGTGGTCCTCTATCCCAGTGAAAGGCCATCGGAAGTGAGCTGGAACTTCAGCAGGTGCTTGGTTTCCTCTTTCCCTTGGTTTCCTTGTATCCCTATAATGCATCCCCCTGCTTCTTCTAGCAGTACCCTAAATTTCCTTTTAGGAAGAACCCCTCCCACTCAACCTTGGTGGGACTGCTCTCCCTGGCAGTGGGGGGGTGGGGCATGTGACCCAAGGTAGGCCTGTGAGCCCAAAGTGTCTCTGGATTCTGTACTTTCCATGACTTGCCTGCATATGACTTTATGTAATCCTATGAGGCACCCATAGCCTTCAATATATTACTTCTTTTTAAAATTTTTTTCCCCTTAAGTTAGCCAGAAGGTTTCCATTTCCTGCAACTAAAGAACGTTGACTGAGGACTTCCAGTTTCTGGTCTGGCATGTAAAAAGCTTACAAATTGTCACTCTATCCTAACAACAACTAAAACTCTGAATAAACCAAAAAATCAACAACTCTTCTTGGATCCATCAGAGAAGTGAGATCACAGAGCAAACCATTGTCCTCAAAATTAGAGATCCAGACAGGTGGATGCAGAGAATTATAACTTGCCATGTTAGGAATCCATGAGCAGAAACCTCTGCAGGAACAAGTACTGGGTTCCTTTTACCTGATATGCATCACGTCTAGCTTTAAATAAAAAACTACAAGGCTACTAAAAGGCCAAAAACATAGTTTGAAGAGACAGAGCAAGCAGCAGAACCAGACTCAGATAAGGCAGGGATACTGGGATTATCAGACTAGGAATTTAGGACAACAATGCTAAAGGCTCTAATAGAAAAAGCAGACAACATGCAAGAACAGATGGCTAATTGTAAGCAAAACAATGGGAATTTTAAGAAAGAATCAAAAATAAATGCTAGAAATCAAAAACATGGTGAGAGAAATGAAGAATGACTTTGATGACTCATTAGTAGACTAGACACTCAGGAAAGAACCAAGGAGCTTAAGGATACATCAATAGAAACTTCCAAAACTGAAACGCAAAGAGAAAAAAGACTGGGGAAGAATGGAACTGAATATTCAAGAACTGTGGGACAGTTACAAAAAGTATAACATATGCGTAACAGGAAGGCCAGAGAAAAAAGAAAGAAAGGAACAGAGCATAGCGAATGATACAACACCCACTCAAAATCTGTACAAAGGAAATTCTACACGTAGACATGACATGACTTTTTAAAAAAAATTTTTATTGGAGTATAGTTGATTTACAATGTTATGTTAGTTTCAGGTGTACAGCAAAGCGAATCAGTTATACATATACATATATTCACTCTTTTTTAGATTCTTTTCCCATATAGGCCATTACAGAGTATTGAGACGACTTCCTGTGCTATACAGTAGGTCCTTATTAGTTACCTATTTTATATATAGCAGCATATATATGTCAATCCCAATCTCCCAATTTATTCCCCCCACCCCCCCGAAAACCATAAGTTTGCTTCTACATCCGTGACTCTATTTCTGTTTTGTAAATAAGTCCATTTGTACCATTATTTTTAGATTCCACATATAAGCGATATCATATGATTGTCTGACTTATTATACTTCACTCAGTATGACAATATCTGGGTCCATCCATGTTGCTGCAAATGGCATTATTTCATTCTTTTTTTTTTTTATGGCTGAGTCATGATGACTTCTGAAGCATTTGTAAATAATTTCTTTTCTCCTTTCTGTCTGAGGAGTCCACTCACAGTTTCTGACCTCCAATTTTTTTTTTCTCCAAGAGCTGAAGGAATTCCTAAAAGAAGGTAGAATTTAAGAAATTGGATTACCTTTGCAAATATAAGTACTTCTTAAAATCATAGGACTAATAAAAGAGGTCCCATATCCTGCCTGCTCACATAGTACCCAACCTTCCTATCCTGAACCTATATAATGGTAAAAATATATGTAGAAAACTGAGAGGTAGGGAGAAGGCACGTGAGCATTTATTGGTACAAAATGTAATTCTCTGAGAGCTACATTATTAATTAAAGGTGCTCTGAGCGGGTTTTTACTCCTGCTCTTTTTTTTTTTTTTTTTTTTTTTTTTTTGCGGTACGCGGGCCTCTCACTGTTGTGGCCTCTCCCGTTGCGGAGAACAGGCTCCGGACGCGCAGGCTCAGCGGCCATGGCTCATGGGCCCAGCCGCTCCGCGGCATGTTGGATCTTCCCAGACCAGGGCACGAACCCGTGTCCCCTGCATCGGCAGGCGGACTCTCAACCACTGCGCCACCAGGGAAGCCCCCACTCCTGCTCTTAATTCACTGGTTCACTGTATTATTTCATCCTTACCATCTATAAATCTGTTTTGATGGTAATCTATAAATATCAGTTTAGAATTCTTTCATATTCTTATTTTAGTTACACAGAAATTTCAAAAAGTACAAAAAGAAATGAGCTTAAGGAAATAAATATTTCTACAGATATACGCATATAATCCACCAACTATAAGAAGATCCTGATCATATCTTGCGTATAAATAAGGTAAGAAAAAGGTGCCTGTCCTCAGTTTCTCTTGTTGTTTGTTTTGGTTTGATTTTTTTGGTTTTCATCTGAATTTTTGCTTTTGGTTATGGTGTTTTCTTTTTGTCACTTTTAGATCCTAGGAAAGGGTCACATGTAAAAAATGGTAGATGTGAAATCCTGTCAGAAGCCCCTCATTTTGATCTCAGATGTTACCTATATCTTGCCAAATGTAAAGCTTGTTAATTTATAGGCGCCTATGTATCCCATGAACGCATAAGGAGATCCAGGGCAAGTCATATAAATCATGGTGCCTCCCTTTAATTTGGTTACACAGATGGAATCCAGCTAAAATGGATTTAAAGAGAATAAAAAGGAAACGTGAGGGCTATTCTTAGCACCAGGTGGCAATTCTACCCTGTCTCCCCGTCATACTGGTTCACAGAATCGTTTCAGCCCTGGGGCCATCATTTGCTTCTTCGTGGCTGGAGAAGTAGTCCTGGAAGAATGAGTCACAGCTATGCTGTGAGTCAGACTCAGGTCTGGTGAAGATGAAGTTCCCCCTTTCTTCCTGTGGGTAACAACACGGGGCTCGTCATGTGAGTAGCAGAGTACTTTAAAAACTAAACATTTTCCTCCCTGACCTTGCTCTTCGATGCCATAAGTAGGTCTGACAAAGACACCTAGTGTTGCTTGACTCCACCACCCCACCCCGAGGTGCTAGTGACTATTGACAGCCCCTCCTAAGATGCCCCAAAGAGGAAACCAGTGCCCTCCTGTAAAACGGGAAGCCGCTTCTGGAATCGCTGCCCGGGTGTTTGGGGCCTCTTAGCGTCCAGCCTGCTTGTTGTGTCTGGAACGATGTCCCCACTGTCCCCGCTGCGGCCATGGAGCTGGATGACTGCACACTCAGGCAACTTTGTGGAGGCGCAGCCTGAAGTTCTGGACAATCGGAAGGAAAAAGCTGGACCCCCAAGTTGGAGGTGGGGTGGGGATCCTGCCTCTCCAGAGAATGGTATCTAAAGAGCTGTGGACAAACATACACACACCAAACACCCTGGTCACTCCAGATGGCGAGATGACCCTCGAGCGATAAAGGTCCCCACAAAGGCCTCTTTCAGAACCGCGGCCGGCGGAGCAGATGGGGAGATGCATGCAGTAGGGGAAGGGGGAGGAAATCGGCTCTCGCTGGATTTTTTGCAGGAATTCCTGCAGGGCCGATGCTGGCTCGGGAAATACATTTCGAGCAGCCAGAGGGATGCGGGGTGCTCTCCGGGTGTGCTCGGGGAGTAGTCGCCAGGGGACAGGGGTTGGAGCGGCAGCGGGGCGAGGGCCGAGGGTCATCGGGGCGCGCGGGGCGGGTGGGTCCCAGAGGACGAGGGCGGCGGGGTGGGCTTGGGGAGGTCGGAGCCTCGCCCTTGGCCTTGGCCTGCGGGAGCTGCTGGGAGGGCGGCCGGAGCCGGCGCAGGGGCGCGGGGCGCGGGCTGGACGGTGGGACGGCGGTGGGGGTCAGGGGACCCGCACTCGGGGACCCGCACTCGAGGACCCGGGAGGCTGCAGGAAAACCCGCGGTGGTCCCGACCCTGTTCGTGCTCTGAACTCCGGCCTCCTCCCACTGCAACTCCTGGCCTCTCGCTCATCAGACCTGGACGTGGGTCTGACATCTCACGCCACGATTTCGTTGTCATCTCAGGAAGTTACTTGGCCCCTGCAGACCTCCCTTTCCTCATCTGTAAAATCGAGTTGGAAATATTTCTTATGTCCTAGCAGTGTGAGAATTCAAGGAATGAATGTAAAGCAATTTTACTAAGTGCCTGCTACATGCTAACTGTTCAGTACATTTTAGCTAGGGTTATATTAGCTCAAACTCTTAGGAACTCATAACATCCCCAATCCATAAGGATCCTTGAGGGCATGTGTGCAGTCTGGGAAAAAAATGGAATTGAATTAACTTTCTTTCTAGATCAATGCCATCCAATAGAAATATAACACAAACCATATATGTAATTTTCTAATAACCACATTAAAAGGGTCAAAAAATCAAGTAAAGTTAAATTTAATGATATATTTTGTTTAAGCCACTATATCCAAAGTACTATCATTTCAACCTGTGGCACCAGCCCAATTTCAGGAGCTTCAATCTCCCATGTGCTGGACAGCACAGCTCAGACTCCTTGTCACTATTTGAGTCTCAGCTCAAACGTCACCACCACCTTTGACTAGGTAAGTAGTGGCCCCTGTTTCCTCCCTCCCTTCACACACACACATTCACCATGGCTTTACCTTATTTTATTTTCTACACATTATTTATCACCATGTGAAATTCCCTTGTTTACTGTTTCTGTCTCCCCATCAGAATCTAAGCTCCAAGGCTGCAGGTTTGGGTCCTCAGCACCCAGCACAGTGCCTAGCATACTGTAGGCAGTTGTTTAATACTTGTTGAATGTATGAGTTAATGAGTTAAATGAATAAATGACTGGATGTGGTAGTATCTACCTCCTCTACAGACAGAACTACCCAATTCTGACTAAGAAGATCCCTCAGCATCATGGAAATAATATTATATTTGAAGAATAAAGAATGCATTATACTTACAGGAATATGAAAACAGGCTTCTATAAATCTGACGATTCATCAGGCAATGACAAGTGACTTAGCTACCACCTTGTGCCTGAGGTTATAAACTAACTCTCCCAACTGTGAAGACATAAGTTTCAGATGTTCTTCAACTGCCGTTTATTTACTTCATAGATTATCTGAAATGTAATGCCAGCTCAAAGACTTTTAAAAAGAGTTTTAAAATTAAAGATTAATATATAAAAATATTAGACTGAGTCTAAATGGTGAAGAGCCAATCCACTATGGATGGGTTAACCTTCACTGAAAAGAGAGTAGATGGCCTGGCCTAAGAGTATGTATATCTGCTCTGCTGAGACCATTTAACACACGAGCTTTCTGGATAAAACTAAATATTTGGGCTATGGGTCAATAACAATGGTTAAAACCTACTTCTGGACAGGCTACACAACTAAGGCAACAAATGTGTTTGTGGTACTGGTTCTAATGGACTCATATGCTATTATAAATTGGTTAGTAAAATAGTGGTCTCCAAACCTAGCTGCACAGTAGAATTGCCTGGGAGTTTCACAAGACAGAGATTCTAATTCAGGCACTCTGTTGGGGCTTTGCAACCTGTCGTTAGAAAATTCTCTTGGTGTCTTGAATAATGAGCCAGGTCTGGGAACCTCACAGCAGAATTGTCCAAGTGTCACCAGAGGCAGATTCACCAGGACACCAAGGAGGCTCCATTTTCAAGGGCCTATCACCCGCACGTGTCCCTCCCAAAGCCTTGTGTCTAATTTTGTATTTGTAATTTTATATAATTTTTTTAAAAAAGAAGGACCCCTTAAGCTAAAGAGATGTGCAGACTTTACTTATTACATGACCTGGATGGCATCCTGTACTAAAAACAGTCCTACATAGGACATTATTGGCACAATTGAATAAAATGGAGTGGGGGTTGTAGGTTAGAAAGTATGGTATTACTGTTAAATTTCATAAATTTATTAGTTTTACTGATGTTACTTAAGAAAATATCCTTGTCCTTAGTAAATGCAAATTGAAACATTAAAATGGTAAACTGTTAAAAAAAAAAAAAAAAGAAGAAGAAGAAGGTCCCCTTGTAAAGAGTTCTCTCCTCACAAAACCTGGATCTGCTTCTGGCTTTAAACTATACTGTCCCAGAAAACCACAGCTACAGAGCAAATCCAGCCCTCTGCCTGTTTTTGTACAGGCCATAAGAATGGTTTTTACATTTTTAATGGTTGAAAAGAAAAGTAATACTTTATGACCTGTGAAAATTATATGAAATGCAAATTTCAGTATCTATAGGTAAAGTTATATTGTTCACAGCCATGCTCATCCATTTATAAATTGTCTGTGACTGCTACACGCCAGAGCTGAGTAGTTGCAACAGCGATTGCGTGGCCTGCAAAGCTTAAAATATTTACTATCTGACCCTCCAAATATTTACTATCTGACCCTCCAAAAAGTTGGCCAACCCTGACCTATACCATCGAATGATTACGTCATAGATACAATAGAAAATTGATTTGAAAGGGTTACTTTATTTAATGTGAAAAACATGATAGGGGAACTGCTTAACATAAGCAACTTATAAACACTCCCATTGTAGAGAGATTTATTCTATGAATCTACAAGTGATTGCATTCAGATGTGAATATCAAAGACTTTACAGAACCATAGCATCTTATTCAACATTATTTAGAGTAATCTGTGCTTGGTCTGTAGGTTAGGAGCAATGTAATATAAGACAGAAGCGTTTGTAAGATGATTCAGGATAGGATGATTATAAGTAAAAACCTTCCCAGATAGAAAATACTGGAAAAATCTTGGAGGATAGTTGCAAAAGATGTATGCCATTAATGATTAACCATTACGCATAAAATTGTATGTGCTCTGGGTTGTGGAAAAGTATAGTAAAATGTTGCTAAAGTTCTACTTCAAAGTTTAGCTCAGAGGTAGCTTATGAAACCACCTAACCCAATACTTTAAACAAAGCTAAAAACATTTGAACAATAACGATTAGACGAATTGGGCAAGAACTGTGACAGATCATCGAATTCTGGCAGCAAAGGAGAGCAAAAATATTGATTTAGCTGTCCCTCTTCAAAGTCGTATGATGGACACCTATGCAGAGCAGTGAGCATAGCTCTGAAGATCTGAGATGGAGGAGAGGAGTCTTTGAAAGGACAGCCAGTGTAGCAGCCTGAGTTGGTGTGAATGCTGACTGGCCAGATTCTGTAGACATAGCAGATTTCCCAGTCAGACAAACAGCAGGTGGAAAACTAGACTGAAGGACAAATCAATTGGGAAGATTAGTAGGTGAAATGTTACTAGGTTGGGAGGTCGATGATAAAGGCAGAGCTTTTTTTTTATCAGTCAGTTGACTTTACAGAATTTATGATTGGATCATACAAAAGAGAACAAGAAATCTTCCCTAACTGATTCAGATCCAAGTAGTCTGCTACTCCAGCTTCTGATGGAATCTTGGCTGTTTGAAGACAATTGCTTCCGTGTCTTTTGGAAGGAGCACAGTCCTCTGCATTCCAAAGACTACCTGGGAATAATATCCCAAATGTAGTCCAACCTTTCCATTTTCATGATAAGAGAAGGGTCGTGAGAGCTGGAAGGTAAGAGGTTTGTTGAGTCAGTCTGAAGGATGAGTGATTTACCGGGCAGACATAGGGAAACTGGAAGTAAAGCAACATTTTGGAGCACCTGCCATGTGCTAGGTACTTTGCATATGTTACTTTATTATCTCCACATCCCCTCAGTATAATTATCATTGATTCCACTGAACCCCTGAGGAAACAGAGAGGATCAGTTTCACACTTGCAACCAGCCAGCCAGTAACTGTAGAGCTGAAATATGAACACAGATCTGTCTGTCTGCCTGGCCCTGAGTCCTTACTCCTTCCTTCCTTCCTTCACCATCCTGTTCCTGGCAGGCTCTTCAAGCAGAGAAAGCAACAGCAGAAAAGCACAGTATCATAAATATGTTTTCCCACTCTAAATGACCGCTAAGACATTCCTTTAAGTTTATTAGAGTTATAAAAATAAAACTAAACTAATACACTTCATCAATTAATAATACTATCTCTAAGGTGGAAGGTCACATTACCCATTGTAGTCTTTCTTAAACCAAGTGTCAAATTCTAAATCTCAGAAATGTCCTCAATTTGGTCCCTTTGAGAGTTTCTACAATTTAACCCCCCAAATTGACTGCAAAAATTGTCTCATATGCTGATGCAAAGCTTTGCTGACTATTGGTTGCAAGACAAGGCAAGCAGCCATCCTGGCCCCTTGTTCCAGTTGTAACTAGTGTCTTTTTCACCACACTCCAATTAGAAATGAGGCTGTACAGGACATGGAAGCAACCTAAATGTCCATCAACAGATGAATGGATAAAGAAGATGCGGCACATATATACAATGGAATATTACTCAGCCATAAAAAAGAATGAAATCAAGTTATTAGTAATGAGGTGGGGGGAGCTAGAGTCTGTCATACAGAGTGAAGTAAGCCAGAAAGAGAAAAACAAATACCATATGCTAACACACATATATGGAATCTAAAAAAACGGTACTGGTGAACCTAGCAGCAGGGCAGGAAAGAAGACGCAGACATAGAGAATGGACTTGAGGATGTGGGGAGGGGGAAGGGGAAGCTGGGACGAAGTGAGAGAGTGGCATGGACATTTATACACCACCAAATGTAAAATAGATATAGCTAGTGGGAAGCAGTCGCATAGCACAAGGAGATCAGCTCCGTGCTTTGTGACGACCTAGAGGGGTGGGATAGGGAGGGTGGAAGGGAGGCTCAAGAGGGAAGGGATATGGGGACATATGTATACATATAGCTGATTCACTTTGTTGTACAACAGAAACAAAGCAACATTGTAAAGCAATTATACTCCAATCAAGATATAAAAAATTTTTTTTAAAAAGAAGTGAGGCTGTAGTTCTAAGTCTTTCCTCCCACGGGGTTTTCTTTATCTGAGCCATTACAGTAAAGAGTCACATGATCTTTCTTCCCTTAGGTAATGGTCAGTGGTAAAAATACATTCAGTAAATCATTAGAGGAATTATTACCAGCTCCTTAAAAAATGGCATATGCCGGCATTTAGAAGTCCTCTAATATGTTATTTGATCAATTTGTAGATATTTCGATTCCCTCTCAAACTGCATCCTCCGATTTGTCAAAGCTTATTTACATTTTGTTGCCCATTCACGAACCACTCAGAAGAGGCTGTAGGAAGAAACTCCTACCAACTAATGCTGTCTTAAAGCCTTCTGTCTACTCTAAATTTAGTAAATTTTTTGTAAACCTAGGCCTAATCTCAGATTAAACAAAACAAATGGTAACTAAGTAGATGGCCTCTTGAAGTCTGCTTGCTTTACCACAGACGAACAAGCCAAGACTATCTTAATTTGCAGTTCAGAAAGCTCTCTTCCCAACTTAGAAGTAGAGGGAGAAAGAAGACCCAGCATCAACTTAAAACAGACATTTCATAATTATAGGATTTAGGTTTGGAATCACTTCACTTAATCTTTGCATGATCCAGAACTCAACCCAGAAGATTAAAAGAACAGTATTTTCAATTCCATTCATGAAAATTAAGGACTTGGCTAGAGTTAATAAAGCTGAGAAAAAAAATATATAAGCTGTTAGTCAAGGCAATGTAATCCTTATCCCAATGCCAAGTGAAAAAATTTTAGTCATTTATTTCCATTATAATAGGTAATACTTTTGCTTATAGATTTGTAAAAGAGGACAGATAATATCCTGAAGGTGAGTCCCTCCATGTGGGAGAACCATATTAAGATACCACTGCTGGAGCAACCCCAGAAGCTTATCAGATCTAAATAAAAGATTGATGGTGATTCTGAGTTTAAAATTTAATGTCCAAGGCTAGCTACTAAATGTTACATTACAAGAACGTTGACGGTACTGTAAATCAATAAAGTCAATTATGCTCTCTTATGGGATTAATTTTATAAGATAAAAATTATTTACATATTACTGTGTTTTTTTCCAAGGACATTATTTATTTATTTCACTTACTGTCATTTGTCAAGATTTTCATTTTGATGGATTTAATGGATAATATTTAATATATGGTACATTAGAAGTTCCTACCTATAAACATGGCATACTGGGTTTGCAGATACAACATAATAACCTGATATACCCAAATTCGAGGAAATAATTACCAACTTTTAATTATATTTAAACTGATCCTCTCCTTGGGAAAAGGAGCTCTAAGACAGCTATATTGTGCTCTGAAGACACAATCAAAATAATACTCATAGCTATGAGGCGTCTTTGTAAATAAATGGTAACTGTCTGTTTATCCAACACCTTAGTTACTATGTAAGTCTTTTCCCAAAACCAGGTTACCAATTCACAGGGGCTTTACCTTTGACTAAACCCATCTCTGAAGTGGGTTAGAGGCTTGTGTGAGAAAGTAAATGACCTTTGTGGGTTTAAAAAAGGCTGTGAGGTTAAGACCTGTGAAATGCCACTCAAAGGTAAGAGCTGGCAGTGTTTTCTCCTGGCTCTGTCATTAATGTTCTCACTGATCTCCCTTCCCTAGCTTCCAGGAGGGAAAAAACCATCTTACTAAATAATGCAAATGTAAATACTGTAACAACATATGCCTCGAATTGTGTTTTCATAAAATTATAAGATTTAGTTGTTTTTTTTAAATAAATTTATTTATTTTATTTATTTGTTTTTGGCTGCATTGGGTCTTCGTTGCTGCGCGCGGGCTTTCTCTAGTTATACAGGGAGTGGGGGCTTCTCTTCGTTGTGGTGAGCGGCCTCCTCGCTGCAGTGGCTTCTCTTGTTGTGGAGCATGGGCTCTAGGCGCGAGGGCCTCAGTAGTTGTGGCTCGCGGGCTCTAGAGTGCAGGCTCAGTAGTTGTGGCGCACAAGCTTAGTTGCTCTGTGGCATGTACGATCTTCCTGGACCAGGGCTCGAACCCGTGTCCCCTGCATTGGCAGGAGGATTCTTAACCACTGGGCCACCAGGGAAGCCCCAAGATCTAGGATTTTGATTTAGGTTGATCAGACCCTTGGTTACATTTCTAATCAAGAAATAAAAGATGCCAGTGTGAAAAAAAGTCTCAAACATTATCAGAAGGCATCATTCAAAGCATATTTCATAAGTTATAAGAAGTTATAATTAGTTTTTTAACTCAGAATTCAAATCTGAGAAAGACAAATTTCCAGGACAATAGTGAAATACTTTATTATTTTGTTTTCTTAATGTAGGGGTGGGTATATTTTAATCGTGGAGGAGAAATCCTGTTTCCTATTCCTAAATATATTGGATTAAAGCCATATGTGCATCAGGTTAACTAGGAATAAGGACATTTTTAAAAAGCTTTAATCATGTGCATTCAAAGTAAGGATATAAAAAGCAATAATCAATTATATTTAAGTTCTGGAATCAAGAATTAACTCAGAAAAGTTTTACTAAGTTTTCATCAGCTGATATGATTATTTGTTTTAAAATGTTTCTAGTATCAACTTTAAGCTTTTTTTTCTTTTTCTGGGTAATTTGCATCATTTCCCCTTTTATAAATTCCCGTATTTGAAAAAACACAAAACATATGAAAATTTATAGGGTTTTAAAAATTGCAAAAGATACAAACACCTGTGTGAAAGTCAAACATTACAGATATGTATAAAGAAAAAGTTATTAATCTTCCCTTCACTGCCTCCAATTCCATCCCCCTGAGAAGCACAATGTTAACAGTTTAGTGTATATTCTCCTCAGTAAAGAAATATGTACATTTATTCAAACACAAATGCATAATTGTAAAGGCTCGTTTTATAAAGTCAGAATCAAATCATTCACATCATTCTACATATTAATCAGGACTCTTGGTTGCAAGTAACAGAAACAGAAAGTTGTTTAACTAAAACGGGAGATTTATTGGTTCACTAAACTGAGAAGGTTTCAAGAATAGCTGGATCTAGGGACTTAATTTGCTTTGTCTTGGTGCTGGTCTTCTCTATACTGGTCCATTCTTGGGCAAATCTTCCCTTGTGGTGGCAATAGCTTACATCTTCACAGCTCCAAAACCAGGGAAAAAAAGAGTATGTTTCTCTTTCAACAGAATCAACGAAAGTTCTGAGGTTTTGCACTCACTGCCTCTGATTGGATCGATGAAATGTCCATTCCTGAGGCCAGAGGAATACTCTCGTTGTGATCTTCCAGTCATGTGTCATGGGTACACATGGACTGAGAATAGGCTCCCTGTCTTAGTTTGGACTTCCATAACAAAAATATACTAGACCGGGTGGCTTGAATAACAAGTATTTACTTCTCACAGTTCTGGAGGTTGGAAATCCAAGATCAAGAGTTGGATTTGATCTGGTGTCTGGTGAGGATACTCTTACTGGTTTGCAGACTCTGAGAGAGAGTCTCAGAGAGAGTCTGTCTCTGACAGAGACAGAGAAAGAGATGGCGATAAAGGAGGAGGAAGAGGGGGAAGAAGGGGAGGAGGAGGAAATGGAGAAAGCTCTCATATCTCTTCTTATAAAGGCACTGATCCCATTCGTGAGGCTCCACCCTCATGAACTAATATCCAAAGTACCCAAAACATCCCATCTTCTAATATCATCACATTGGTAGTTACAATTTCAACACATGAATTTGGCGGAGTGGGAGCCATGGGCATAAACATCCAGTTCATAATACTCCCAAAAGGAAAACCACATTTACCAGAAAGGTTAATGAATCCTGGGTCAGCAAAAACAACACATTGTTCATTACTTCCTGTATCTCTCTTTCTTCACTTAATAGTACATTATGGACATCCCTCCATATAAAGTAATCGATGTAATATAATGTCAATAATGGAAAAAAACCACCTCATTTTTGTAAATTCCTATAAAGTATACCATGTCACTACTGATGAATGTTCAGCTGTCTCTGCTCCCCCCACTTCCCATAAAGTTTTATATTATAAGCAGTGCCGCAAGAAACTTCCTTGTATTGGCTAGTTCATTTCTTTTTGCAATATGGATTCCTCAAAGCAGGATTGCAAGTTCTAAAGATGAACATATTTAATGTTTTAATATTTGTTACCTGATGTTGGGGGACAGAAGGAATGAAAAGTGCCCACAAAAGTGAGAAGGCATCTTGAGACTGAAGAAATTAGCGGGCAGCTCCGTCTAATCAATGGATCCATTTATTCCAGGGTAACTTACAGGGTGTAATGGGGATCGGGCAGACAACCATCCAGCATTCGCAGCTGCACTCAGCACCACCCAGGGGCCACTGAAACCACTTTATGATTAACCTAGGGTATGGGGGTTGGTGCTTGGAAACAGGACATCCATTCCTAAGTCAAGATTTAGGAATGGGTGACTAGTCTCATGGGCACCAGGAATACGTCAGTGAAGGTCTTCATCATTGTTTGGAGACTAACAGAGCATAGAGGCCACCTGGTCCTAATAATTATTAAACAATATCTTAACTCCAAAGCCCTTGACGACAGAGAAGTGATTTACCACACAGTATAGTCCTAGGTAGCATCAGTGACGGGACAGGATGAACTAAAACAGGTCCAAGAAGGTGTTAGTTATGCTAGCAGTCATATAGCTGATTATATTTCAAAATCTGTTGTTTGCATTCCCATCCACAACATGGGATGAGAATGTTGGTTTCCTCACGTCCTTGACAATGTTATTATATATGTTATTATAACCTTCCGTTTTTTCGAATCTCAAGGGTAAAAATGATATCACACTCATAAGAAGAATGACAAATCTGCATACATGAGAAACATTTAAAATCTGCATGTCAATAAAAAGACAACTTTAAAAAAATTTGAAAACCAGATTCAGAGAATATTTGCTGCAGATGTGACAACTGAAGGTCTCTAACTTGTGTTTCCTTAACAATTTAATGACTATTTATTGTTCTTTCATATTTAGACTGGCCACTTAACCTCTTCAGGTTGTTGGCTTATTTTGTAATTGATTGCTGATATTTTTTTTCACCAACTTTAGAAGTTCTTTATATGTTAGGAATGGTTTTTGAATTTTATCAATTCCTATTCTAGGGACGTATGTTTATTCTAACATAGGATTCTTTACTTTTAATTAGTTGATGCAGTATATTGAATAATGTTGATATATTTCTTAAGACTGAGTCATCTTTGCATGTGACTGCAGGACATTTTTCTCAATCCACTTTTAGATTCAATTTCCAGTTATTTTATTTTGAATATCTCTATATAGAGATATATGGTTTTTCTTTGTTTATGCATTTTATTTTTAAGCTTTTTTCTACATATATACATTTATAAAAATACCTAAACATAATCATAAATTTTTGCATCTTTTGTTCCTTTTTTGCTTTGCTATTCGCAACCTCCTTCTCCTCATCACCCACATCGTTCTTTCTCCACCCTCACCTCTACCTCTATGCCCATATGGCCAGGTTAAAAATATATTGTGCATCCTTCCATATTTGTTCTTCAAGCTGATGTAATCTTATAAATGAGGATGTGTGTATATGTATATATTTTTAAATTTTATTGAAATATAGTTGATTTACATTTTGAGTTTATTTTTGTGTATGGTGTTAGGGAGTGTTCTAATTTCATTCTTTTACATGTAGCTGTCTAGTTTTCCCAGCTCCACTTATTGAAGAGGCTGTCTTTTCTCCATTGTATATTCTTGCCTCCTTTGTCAAAGATAAGGTGACCATATGTGTGTGAGTTTATCTCTGGGCTTTCTATCCTGTTCCATTGACCTATATTTCTGTTTTTGTGCCAGTACCATACTGTCTTGATTACTGTAGTTTTGTAGTATAGTCTGAAGTCAGGGAGCCTGATTCCTCCAGCTCTGTTTTTCTTTCTCAATATTGCTGTGGCTATTCGGGGTCTTTTGTGTTTCCATACAAATTGTGAACTTTTTTTTTGTTCTAGTTCTGTGAAAAATGCCATTGGTAATTTGATAGAGATTGCATTGAATCTGTAGATTGCTTTGGGTAGTATAGTTATTTTCACAATGTTGATTCTTCCAATCCAAGAACATGGTATATCTCTGCATCTGTTTGTATCATCTTTGATTTCTTTCATCAGTGCTTATAGTTTTCTGCATACAGGCCTTTTGCCTCCTTAGGTAGGTTTATTCCTAGGTATTTTATTCTTTTTGTTGCAATGGTAAATGAGAGTGTGTCCTTGATTTCTCTTTCTGAGTTTTTGTTGTAGGTGTATAGGAATGCAAGAGATTTCTGTGCATTAATTTTGTATCCTGCTACTTTACCAAATTCATTGATTAGCTCTAGTAGTTTTCTGGTGGCATGTTTAGGATTTTCTATGTATATCATGTCATCTGCAATCAATGGCAGTATTAGTTCTTCTTTTCCAATTTAGATTCCTTTTATTTCTCTTTCTTCTCTGATTGCTGTGGTTAAAACTTCCAAAACTATGTTGAATAATAGTGGTGAGAGTGGGCACCCTTGTCTTGTTCCTGATCTTAGAGGAAATGCTTTCAGTTTTTCACCATTGAGAATGATGTTGGCTGTGGGTTTGTCATATACAACTTTTATTATGTTTAGGTAGGTTCCCTCTATGCCTACTTTCTGCAGAGTTTTTATCATAAATGGGTGTTGAATTTTGTCAAAAGCTTTCTCTGCATTTATTGAGATTATCATATGGTTTTTATCCTTCGGTTCATTAATATGGTGTATCACGTTGATGGATTTGCATATATTGAAGAATCGTTGCATTCCTGGGATAAACCCCACTTGATCATGGTGTGTGATCCTTTTAATGTGCTGTTGGATTCTGTTTGCTAGTATTCTGTTAAGGATTTTTGCATCTATGTTCATCAGTGATATTTCAGGTGTACAGCAAAGTGATTCAGTTATACATACATGTATATATATAGGTAATAACCTTTTCCATTATAGGTTATTACAAGATGTTGAGTATAGTTTCCTGCGCTGTATGGTAGATCCTTGTTGGTTATCTTTTTTTTTTAACATATTTATTTATTTGGCTGGGCAGGGTCTTAGTTGCAGCATGTGGGCTTTTTTTTTTTTTTTTTGGTTGCAACTCTTGGGATCTAGTTCCCTGACCAGGGATCACCACTAGACCACCAGGGAAGTCCCTCGGTTACCCATTTTATATATAGTAGTATATATATATATATATATATATATTTTTTTTTTTTTTTTTTTGCGGTATGCGGGGCTCTCACTGTTGTGGCCTCTCCCATTGCGGAACACAGGCTCTGGACGTGCAGTCTCAGTGGCCATGGCCCACGGGCCCAGCCGCTCCGCGGCACGTGGGATCCTCGCGGACTGGGGCACGAACCTGTGTCCCTTGCACCGGTAGGTGGACTCTCAACCACTGCGCCACCAGGGAAGCCCAGTAGTGTGTATATTTTAATCCCAAACTCCTAATTTATTCCTCCCCACCCCTTCCCCTTTGGTAACCATAAGTTTGTTTTCTATGTCTACAAGTCTATTTCTGTTTTGTAAATAAGTTCGTTTGTACCATTTTTTTTAGATTCCACATATAAGCGATATCATATGATATTCGTCTTTCTCTGCCTGACTTACTTCACTTAGTATGATAATCTCTAGATCCATCCATGTTACTGAAAATGGCATTATTTAATTCTTTTTTTTATGGCTGAGTCGTATTCCACTGTGTGTATATACCACATCTTCTTTATACATTCACTGTCAATGGACACTTAGGTTGCTTCCATGTCTTGGCTATTGTAAACAGTGCTGCTATGAACATTGGGGTGCATGTCTCTCTCTCTTTTTTTTTTTTTTTGTGGTACGCTGGCCTCTCACTGTTGTGGCCTCTCCCGTTGCGGAGCACAGGCTCCGGACGCACAGGCTCTGCAGCCATGGCTCACGGGCCCAGCCGCTCTGCGGCATGTGGGATCTTCCCGGACCGGGGAACGAACTCGTGTCCCCTGCATCGGCAGGCGGACTCGCAACCACTGCACCACCAGGGAAGCCCACATGTCTCTTTTTGAATTAGAGTTTTCTCCAGATATATGCCCAAGAGTGGGATCGCTGGATCATATGGTAACTACTTTTGGTTTTTTTTTTTTTAAGATTTATTATTTATTTACTTATTTTATTTTTGGCTGCGTCAGGTCTTAGTTGCGGCATGCAGGATCTTTCATTGTGGCGTGCAGGCTTGTCTCTTGTTGTGGTGTGTGGGTTTTCTCTTCTCTAGCTGTGGTGCACAGGCTCCAGTGTGCATGGGCTCTGTAGTTGTGGCGCACGGGCTTAGTTGTCCCACGGCATGTGGGATCTTAGTTCCCTGACCAGGGATCAAACCCACGTCCCCTGCATCTCAAGGCGGATTCTCTCCCGCTGGGCCACCAGGGAAGTCCCTATTTTTAGTTTTTTAAGGAACCTCCATACTGTTTTCCATAGTGGCTGCAGCAATTTATATTCCCACTATATGTTTTTAAATTTGTCTTCCTAGGGATTTTTCTTTGTTGGGGGAAGCAGGTTAATGGGAGTGGAGAAGGCTCTTTGAATCTATGGATTTTTTTTATTAGTTCTGGAATTTCACACAAACACACCAATTCCAAGAAACAGACAACCATCAGGCAAAAATAGTAAATATACTAGGAAATAAGGCACCATGAGCAAGATCCAGCAGAAAGAGTAGATGTCACTAAAGGACTCCAAAGACCTCCTATTGGATATATCAAACACAAAATATGAAATAACTACTTTTAACTATTTTAGAAAAATACAACAATCTTGAAAAAACGGGCAGGCAATACAAAATCATTTAAAAATGTCAAAGAGACTTAAAGACCATTTGAAACTTATAAGAATGAAAAATATAGTCATGGAATTAAAAAATCAATGGAAGATTTCCATTTATGACAATATGGTTACCAAGATATTTTGGACCACTCTCCCACTGAAAATAACAAAAAAATACTGGCTAAATTAGAAACAAAAATTATGTCTTAAGGACATCAAAGAGCTAACAAAGTAGTAAGACGTGATCAAGCCAAAATCTAGGTCCAAGTGGAAACACAGAAAAATAAGCATAGTTATGAAACCAGTAGTTATTTATTCAAGGTCATTTCTAAATGTACTCTTACTTTGCGTGAGGGCATTGCCTCATAATCTGATGTCGTGATGACCCTATGAACAAGGACTCAACACTGAATAGCTGTCCCTTACACCCTGGGGATTCTCAACAAGTGTGCTTATCTGGAAAGGGGCCAATTGGGAGGGTGCTTTCCTGGGCATCTTAGAATTAGACCTATCACTTGAAAGTCTAGACCACAGACAGCCAACCTTGCTGAACCAGCACAATGATAGGCATGCAAACCCTTAGCTAACAATATCAAAGTTGAATGGGATTGGGGTAAGGAGAACACACGATAATTGGAAAGGATATGCTAGGCTGTCATTCTTCCTTCATGTTTTACCCGCAACAAAGAGGGCAGTGGAGAGGGCGTGATGCTTATCCTCAGATCCAGGAGGAGCCAGGAGGCAGAGCTAAGTTCAGACCTGCAGTCCTTTCCGTACTATGGTCACCACGTGACTATTGCCTGCCACAATCTCCTTGCCTGCAGCAGATGCACTGGACTAAATTCAACTTTGTACACGCCCCACTCTAACCATCTGTTTGTTATTGCTCAGAGCTCTGATAACACTTATTGCCGGTACTCCTGCATCAGTCAGGGTGCTTCTGGCTTCGAGGAATAGGAAGTCCAGCTCAGATGGGCTTAGACAATAAAAGGGGATGTTCTCGCTAAAATTTTTAGAGAGGATTCTCAGTTTAAGCACTAAAGATGGATTCCAATTGACTTAGGAAATAACAAATTTGTTGACAGGAAAGAATATTGGGTAGTTCAAAGGCCAGGTAGAAAGAACCAAAATTAGGCTACAGAACTCTTTTGGTAATGACAGTGCACTACATCTGACCCAAGTTTCCATTCTGTCCTGGGCTGTTAGCTTCTTATCACCCTGTCAGGTGCTGATGTGCTGATCACTTCCTTCTGAAATAGCAAACAAATAAACAAAACAATAATAAGCTGTTTTCCATGAACAAGAAATCCTCAGGAACAAGGACCTAATTTATCTTGATCTCTATCTATCCTCCTGCCTAGAAAAATGCCAGGCCTAAGGTAGGTGCTTGGTAAAATGGGTTGAGTTCACACACACACACACACACACGAACACACACTTAAAATGATGAAAAAAATCATATGTTCCTTTCATGCTAAAAGCTCCAACTGGAATTTATCTACCTCAAGACAACAAGCATAAATGTAGCTTTGCTCAGCACCAATTTTTGCTCACAAAGAATTGAAGTCCCTCATCGGGACTATAATGGGTGATGATGTTCAGTGAGCAATGGGTGCCAGACCCTCAATTATCTCATTTAAAACCCATGACGACTCTATGACTTAGGTACTCTCTTATCCTTATTTAAAAGAAGAGAAAATTGAAGCTTAAACAGATGTAGTAACCTTTAAATGATGGCTAAATCTGGATTTTTAATCCCAGGTCACCTGACCCCAGAACTTCTGGATGAACCTTTGAAACTCTGGTCAGTTTCACAAAATAAAATGTATTAAAGTTGTATCTGAAACAACAATTACTCTTCTGAATATTGTTTTTTCTTTTCTAGACTAGTCATTAGCATCCATAGGGTTAAGCAGGTTTTAAGGAACTGAAAGCTTTTCGCTATATTGTAATCATTAAAAAAAATAAGGTTTGGGACTTCCCTGGTGGCGCAGTGGTTAAGAATCCGCCTGCCAATGCAGGGGACATGGGTTCGAGCCCTGGTCCGGGAAGATCCCACACGCCGCATAGCAACTAAGCCCGTGCGCCACACACAACTACTGAGCCCGTGTGCTGCAACTACTGAAGCCTGCGTGCCTAGAGCCCGTGCTCCGCAACAAGAGAAGCCACCGCAATGAGAAGCCCGCGCACCACAGCGAAGAGCAGTCCCTGCTCGCCACAACTAGAGAAAGCCCGCGCGCAGCAACAAAGACCCAACGCAGCCAATGAATAAATAAATAAAATTTTAAAAAAAAGTTTACAAGAGAGCTTGCTAGTGAGCAGCAGAGAAAAAATAGAAGTGAACTCTTCCAGGTCAGAGGCTATTCTTTGCACTGTGAGTCCATGTTTGTTTTCATTTTAGTTTCCAGCTTTGAAATTCCCTGTTTTCGCTCTAGTTTTCCTTCTTTTTCTCTGTGCTAATGGTTTAATTATGGTTTTGTGTCCATAAAACAATGTCTGAGCGTTGTGACAATTTTGCTGCAGTCAGCATTCTTTGTCTGAGTCTGATTTCCCTGGAAATTAGAGCCTGCGGCAAATTTTACATTCTGAAGCTTTACTGGAAGAATGCAAACCCGGGGAAGCAAGAGTGAAGGGGAACAGGGCATTGAGGCAGGAGGAAGGGGAACCAGACAGAAGGTGACCTTTGGCTGAGCTGGCCCCCCACACTTCACTAGAAGGCACAGTTGGTTGCTCAGTCATGTAGGAAATTTCCAGAGACCACATTGAATCATTTCTTAGAAGACTCCTTTGGGGAGAGGATGGAGAAAAATCACCCATGGATTCTTTTCCATCCTCTCAGTGGTTGAAATGGTTTTTGATTTTTTTATTGAAGTATAATTGATGTACAATATTATCTAAGTTACAGGTGTACAGTATAGTGATCCACAATTTTTAAAGGTTATACTCCATTTATAGTTATTATAAAATGTTAGCTATATTCCCTGTGTTGTACAATATATCCTTGTAGCTTATTTTATACATAATAGTTTGTACCTCTTAATCCCCTACCCCTATATTGCCCCTCCCCACTTCCCTCTCCCCACTGGTAACCAATAGTTTGTTCTCTATAAGATGTGGTATATATACACACACACACACACACGCACACACATACAATGGAATACTACTCAGCCATCAAAAAGAATGAAATTTTGCCATTTGCAACAATATGGATGGACTTGGAGGGTTTTATGCTAAGTGAAATATGTCAGACAGAGAAAGACAAATACTGTATGATATCACTTATATGTGGAATTTAAAAAATAATGCTAGTGTAGAATAACACTAAATATAACAACAAAGAATCAGTGGTTAACACTTACTTCATTGGGTATTAATATCCTGCACTTCCGGCATTGTTTGCAGGCTCCTCCTGGCAGCCATGAAGAAACAGCACTGGCATCTGCCACCTGTGAGCAGGCACAAGCCAGGGACATCCCCTTTCTGCCCGCAGCCTGCAGCATCTGGGCCCCCTCAAGCCAGTGTGCCTCCAGTGGTTCTGTTGTATCTTGTACCTCCGTGGTGACAGGTAGGGTCCAAGGTGGGAAAGAAGGGGCTGCAGTGCGAGGTTTGAGGCAGGGTGATAACTGGGCTGTACCACGGTGACCTGGGAGACCCGGAGCTATATGATGGGCCCAGCTGGCTGAGCAGGAAGAAAGTGACGACGGCATGGCTTCTGCAGAGGTGGAGGTTCATGAGCTTCCCTACCACAATGGTCAAAACGACCTCTCTGTGGCTCCAAAGAAGGTGATTTTCCTGGGGGGTCTTGAGAAAACCATGGCTGAGCCTAAGAAACTCAGTCTGTCCGAAACATCCTGACACGTCTTCTTGTGCACATACAGGAGATTTCCCTGGGATGTATATTTAGAAGTGAATGGCTAATTTAAAAAAACAAAACAAAATTTTGCCATTTGCAAACATGGATGGACTTTGGAGGGCATTATGCTAAGGAAAATAAGTCAGACAGAGAAAGACAAATACTCTATGATATCACTTATATGTGGAACCTAAAAAATATGACAAACTAGTGAATATAACAAAAAAGAAGCAGACTCACAGTTACAGAGAGCAAAGTCGTGGTTACCGGTGGGGAGGAGGGGGAGGGGAATGCAGAAATGGAGGAGGGGGAGGGGCAAGCTACTGGGTGTAAGATAGGCTGCAGGGATGTATTGTACAACACGGGGAAAATAGCCAATATTTTTGTAATAACTGTAAATAGAGTGTAACCTTTAAAATTGTATAAAATAATTTTTTTAAAAAGAGAAGTGAATGGCTGCATCATTGGGAATGTCTATCTTCAACTGTACCAGGTGTTGTCATATTACGCTCCTAAATAATTACTTCTTACTGATTTGGTCTCATTCTTTTCCTTTCCTATGTATATGTCTAAAACTCATCTACCGTTTAATAAATTCACCCTGGAGTGAGGGGGATCACTGAATATACCTTCCACAATTTCCCCCTGCTTACAGAAATCTCTTGCCAAACTCAGAGGGAAACTGAAAATATGAATTAAATGATGTCTGTGAGGTATTTTGGACTCGGAGAAGCTGTTTAAATCCACATTAATTTTCAAACCAAAATTTCCCATTGTTTCCAGGAGAGGGCACAAATTCGTTTTATGTTTATTCTTAGTGCTTTTCACCAGCCTCTCTAACCTCACGTCACAGGCAAACACGCCCGTCTGCAAGCATACACACCCTAACTCCTATTTCGCACTCACCCAATAGACACACAGCCTCTGCTATCGTTTCAGAGTCTATGATAAGCAGCCTTGAGCAGGCGCCTCACCTGGCTGCAAGATCCAGAGGGTGTGCAGGGGCTTCTTGAGGCTCCCACGGCTGGGAACTGGCCTGGAACAGAGAGGCAGGGAGGGTCTTACCAATTAAATACATGTGGCTTTAAGTTATAGTTCCTATATTAATTTTCCTCACTTCCTCTGCCATTGGTGTTCCAAGAGTAGTCACATGAATCGTCCCAGGCAATAAGGGAGTAAACAGTCTGTAGAGAGATTTAAAACAATAATAAGACAGACTAAGTTGGTCTGCTTTTACATAGTCCCACACTGGCAATTCTACACAATGTCAGATACAATGTGAAATACTCTTCCTCTCTCCAAATCTTTTGTTTGTCTAAATTCTGCAAAAGTTCTGTGGTAACTATTCAACTTTGTAATATGTAAAATTAGCACATTTTGTCACTTATCGTTCAATAAACATTGTATTCTGCATGGAAGTTAACTCACAGAAGCCTTCGCATAACTAGACTAATCTACACGAGTTTGTTTGATAGCTTAGTTCCTAATGGTTTGGAATCATTCATGCTTGCTTTGGGCACATTTCATGTCTCCAGTTCTGTTGGAGTTCTCTGCTTTTGCATTTACACGCTAGATTTGAAATAAGAGGCAGTCTTGAGTATAACAGAACTTGAGCTACTTCAATTCTCTCATTCAATGTAATTCTCTCATTTTTCTGCGACCACTTGGAGCTTTAATTTGTGATTAAAATTTTAAAGTGAAACAGTGCAAACTGCAAGGTGGAACATTTTTGTCTGATAAAAATAGAAATTAGTTCACATGTGAAATTTAACAGCATTTGAACAATACCTTTAAAAATTGAAATTGGGGCTTCCCTGGTGGTGCAGTGGTTGAGAGTCCGCCTGCCGATGCAGGGGACACAGGTTCGTGCCCCGGTCCGGGAAGATCCCACATGCCGCGGAGCGGCTGGGCCCGTGAGCCATGGCCACTGAGCCTGTGCATCTGGAGCCTGTGCTCCGCAACGGGAGAGGCCACAATGGTGAGAGGCCCGCGTACCACAAAAAAACAAAAAAAATGAAATTGATTCCTTTTTAGTTGTCATTTTCCTTATTTGCTGTTTAATTACTATTCACCTGCCATGTTATTAGTTTCTGTGGCAGACTAATATGTAGATATATTTTCCCCCTCTGTTTGAAAAATAGTAATGTAATTAAAAAGTAGTAATCCATTACTTTTCCCCATTTTTTGATCCTGGAATCCTTTATTTTATTACTTATTTGTTTTTATTGACATGATTATACATACAAAGTTCAATAAAAGAAAAATGTCACGGTGGGTTTTTTTCTGTTCATATTATTTTTCTCATTTTATTACTATTACTGAAAATAAGATATAAAGGAGGATCTGTAAACCAATGCCGTGCTCTGTGTGTCAGATACACAGGGCACACCACTGCCCCCCAGAGCTAAGAGCCAGGGTTGGGGGAGAGCTGCCAGGGGTGGGGGAGAGCTGCCCTGTCTGACAAGGCTTTCCCCTGCCGCTCGGCTGTGAATCTGCCCACAAGGGTGATGGACGTTAACCCTCACTTTTCCCTCAATCTACTTCTTTGATTCAGAGATATATAGTCAACTGAAATGACAACTCCATAAGGACCAGAACTTTGTCTTGTTAGCACTGATCCCAAAGAACAGAGCGGGCAGTCAACACATTCTTGTTAAATGAAGGAAGGAACGTGGTGTCACTTTGCACACATGTGAGTGTGCGCGTGTTGCTGTTTCTGAGCGTTTAGCTTGAGCGTTCCCAGCATAAGATGGGACCCCATCGAGAGCAGACATCGTGTATTTTGCTTCTTTTGCATCCTCCCCATGGCTACCCCCAGCAGTGCCAGCGTCTCCACAGTGGCAGACTGACCAATTGACTACAAGGTCAAGACTCCAAACACTATTCTGAGGAAATTTAAAATGGCCAAGGAGTTAAAATTCAATAAAACAAAATAGCATTTTTTATTCTCTTCTTACCCTCTTTCTGATTTCTTTTGGTAGGGAGGGCTACTCATTAGAAAATAAAATGCTTAACTTATCAAAAGATACTATACCTGATACTAATCTTTGCCAAATTTTAATAATGTATGGCTCATTTATATAACTGATGGAAGGGGGGTGGGGAATACATCTAACTATGTGTTAGAATTACCAAAGGTTCTATTCAAAGTAGGAAAAGAGGGAAAAATGTAACTTTTAAAGGGTCTGAGTAGCTCAGATAAGATGTTCTTTCATCTAAAGATTACATAATCCAGACTCGGTCTGTAAATAAAGGCTTCAGAGCCCAGAGAACACAAGACTTCTGTCCAGTGTCACAGAAGGGCGAGAGCCAGGACAAGAAGTCAGCAACACTGACTTTTATTCCAGCCTCTTCTTCTATATGACTGAGCTTCTAAAGTACAAGAAAATGGCTCTTTACCTGTTTATTGTATCAACTTGCTTAAAGTAAGATAGGTGCTCCAGAATTATAGCTGTTTATGGTAGCCACTAAACAATGAAAAAGAAACTTATTTTCATATTTTACTGTTTTATAGCTGTTTATGGTAGCCACTAAACAATGAAAAAGAAACTTATTTTCATATTTTACAGAGTTGTAATCATAGTGTACACCCAGTTTGGTATTCCGGTTTTGTTTATTTATTTATTTCACATTATATTGCATTATAAACATGTATTCATATTTCTGTAGCTTTTTCATTACCAGTTTCTTAACCCAGTGCCGGGCACGTGATAAATCCTTAGTAAATAGTGATTGAATGGGTGAATGAATGAATGGTAATATTTAATAGCTGCTGTTTCTAATTTTTTCGTTATTGTACTAATAACTTCTGCTGAGTTCATGCATTCATTCACCTAACACGTATTTGTTGAATACCTACTATGTGCCATGCACTGGCGAATGGTGCTGGGAATAAGGCAATGAATAAGATAGACATGGTCCTTTCCACACCAAGCTTACAGTCCAAAAGAGGAACACGGCAAGTGAGTTGACAATCACAGTACAGAAGCATAAACAATATAGCAAACGAAAAGGACTAACCAAAAACTGGAGCACTTAATAGGGGCCACTAACCTAGACTTGAAAGCCTGAGAAGGTTCCCTGGAGGAAGAGACCCAGGAAAATCATTTAAAAAGCAAGCAGGGGGCTTCCCTGGTGGCACAGTAGTTGAGAGTCCACCTGCCGATGCAGGGGACACGGGTTTGTGTCCCGGTCCGGGAAGATCCCACATGCCGCGGAGCGGCTGGGCCCGTGAGCCATGGCCGCTGAGCCTGCACGTCCGGAGCCTGTGCTCTGCAACAGGAGAGGCCACAACAGTGAGAGGCACACGTGCTGCAAAAAAAAAAAAAAAAAAGCAAACAGGACGTGACAGGTGCAGAAGGGACGATAAATGCTCCATGCAGAGGAAGCAGCAGGTGCATGGCTGGGCACACAGGAGACCATGACACATCCCAGAACCTGGAAGAGGTTCAAGGTGACAGGAGGGCAGGGTGCACGTAAGTGAAAGCCCAGGGATGAAAGGAAAGGCAGACAGCAGCCAGAGAATGAAAGATCTGATGGACTCCCTGCATTTGGCCTGCATCCCGAGGCATTAAGCACTCTTAGGGTAAAACCCACTTGCTGTTTCAGGGTCATATCTGCAGATCCTGTAGGGCCTATAAGCTGTGATGAGTCTGCAACTCATCCCTAAGAGTAATGGGTACCATTAAGGGGACAATATTTTCACTGCAAAACAAAAAAACCCAATATGATGGCAACATGAAGAATGGACACAGGGAAAAGGAAGACCACTTAGGACTAGCAGAGAATATAAGAAAACGGCAATGGGGACGAAGAGAGGTAGATGGGTTCAAGGAACAGGCACAGGTAGAAGCAATAAGCCTTGGTGGCAGAATGTGGGACATAAAGAAGAGGAAAGAGACTCAGATGACGCCGGATTTCCGGCTTCGGTAACGTGTGGGTTGAGGCGCCATTTATTAAGACAGAGATCACAGGATAGGGGTAACCAATGAGTTCATTTGGGCACATTGGGATTAAGGTGCCTGAAGAACCTCCAAGAGGAGCTGTCTGTAAAGTAAGTGGAAATGTAGCTCAGAAGCAGATGCGGATCTGAGTACCCATCCTCAGCACGGAAGTGGTAAGGGGTGTGGAAATGGAGAGGAGCGGTGAGATCCCTCAGGAAGAGACGCGGAGGAGAAGGGAGGAGGCATGTGGTCAGATCCCCAAGGTGTCCTGATAGTTCGGGATGGGCAGAGGGAGATGAGCCTGCTAAGGAGCTGAGAAAGAGCAGCTCGAGGTGTTAGATGAAATCCAAGGAGGTGCTGGTTTATGGAGGCCGAGCGAAGACAGTGCAGGAGGAAGGGTCAGTGTGTCGACGCCATAGGGACTGCAAAATGGCATCAAGAATGTCACTGGTAGCACAGGGAATGATAGTCAATATCCTGAGATAAACCATAATGGAAAAGAATATGAAAAAGAATGTATATGTATGTATAACTGACTCACTGTGCAGCTGTGAGCTTTGTGTGCAGCAGAAATTGACACGATGTTGTAGATCAACTATACTTCAATAAAAAAAAAAAAAAAAAGGATGTCACTGGTGCACTCAATAAGGCAGTTCCAAGCAGAATGACAGGACAGAAGCCAGGCTGCAGTGGTTCAGAGCATCTGAATTTCAGACAAAGTATTTAGGCAAGACTTTCAAGAAATATGGCTGAAAGGGAGAAGAGAGAGATAAGACCTATCTGGAGGGGAAAAGAAGGTAAAAGAGACGAGCATGTTTGAATGCTACCATTGGCTCCCTATTACTATCTATTTAAAACCAAAACCAACCAACCAACCACCAAGACTCCCTCATCTACTTACTATTCAGGGCTCTCCAAAGTTTGATTCCAACCAGCTTTATTTTCTACTATCCCCTCACCATCACCCAGTGCTTCAGCCAAATAGGTTAGTTCCCCAAACGAATTGCACAATTCACTGCCTCTTTTTCTTGCTTTATATTGTTTCCTCCCCTGAAATGTCCCTGTCACCTGGTCCAACCCTACCCACCTGTACCGCCTACCCCTGGCTCTCAGGAAAGCCACGATGCTCCACCCTGAGACTCTCCACAGCTCACACTGCTTGTCCCACACTCAAGTCCCTTCTTTTCTTCTGTCCCTAAGTTGTTTGGATATTTCCCTCATGCCCCAACTTGACTATAAATTTCTTGAAAGCATGGGTTGTAGCTTACTTAGCACTTTGTAAGCTCTTTTTTATACAGTATGGGTTCAACAAATATGAATGAGTAAAAGTTCCAATGAACTTCATGGAAGTGTTTCTCATACACAGTTGATACCCTACCAAGAGGTAACCCTCACTCCAATCCTGTTCTGAGCCCCTGCATTTTCATTAAATAGTAACGCCCTGGGCATACACGATGTGCCGGGCATATCATCTGTTTTACTCATCAATCCTATGAGGTGGCCACTATCATCACCCCATGTTATAGATGAGGAAATTAAGGCTCAGAGAGGTTAGGTAACTTGCCCAAAGGTCACACAGCTAGTGAATGGCTGAAGCTAAACTCCAAATTCTGATCTCTTGACCCTTGGAGCTTGTGATCTTATCCAGGACAGCACATTGACCTTGCTGTGTTCTCTCTGCTGACTTGAAGAATGGAGAAAGACAATTTTAAGAAATGTTTTAAAAGTGCTCTCAGTAACAGTCATATAAAAGATTGTAAAATATGTTACTTTAGAAAGCCCTTTCAGACTGGTAGAAAAGTCCGTGGATTCTGTCATTTTTTCCTTCTTTAAAATTTGGTAATGAGTAAATAGCATAAACAGTAGGAACCTCCAAAAAATAGCTAAGTAGAATATAGTCGGTGAGAAAGCAAGATATTGGAATATTAGAAAGAAGGGAAGTAGCTAGATAGGAGAAATATTCACTTATCTTGGCTTTTATCTGGCAACACTTAATATTTAATAAATTCTGAATGTTCAACTCCCTGGTATGATTCTGAAAACAATTTTTTAATAAAAAATATATTTGTCAGTGAATTTCCTAGGAACATTCTTTGGTGATGACACAAAATTTTGTGGCTTTAGTTTTCCAAACTTGTAAAAATGACTCTTTGCTTACATGATTTTGTTTTTCTAGTAGAGAAACATCAAACATAACAACTTATCTCTGCCTGGAATGAGAACCCTGCCCTCATTCCTAGGTAGTGATCCAGAAGTTGGATTGTATTTTCTGTTTTCACCAACATGTTGAGGTCAGCCTTTTCCATTCATCTAGTAACATTACTCATTATTTCTTGACAATAATTATTTAACAACTCATTTGTTTTTCTTTGAGGTACGATTTCTAATTAGATATTCATTATAATAAAATTAAAACGTTGTTCAATTTCTGCTAATGGACTGTGGCATTCTTCATATTAGGAAAAAGCTTCTATCTCTATGGCGTTATAAAGATATTGAGTCCCAGGAATATTCTGAACAAAGTCAGAAACAGCCAGTAATAGTTCCTCCTTTGGCCAGATTCCCAGGAATGTCACTGTGTCTTTTCCCCAAATAATCCATTAGAATGCTGGTTCCTCATCTTTTAAAGATGTGCAGTCCATCCTTGTTTGATGTGAAAGATTTCTCTTTCGGTCTAGCTCCCTTTCTTCTTTCTGACCACCTGTCCTCCATCAAAAAGTGCTTCAGGAAACACTTCTAAAAATAAAAGTGAAATTAAAATAGCTGTGTTTCGAGAATTTTTTTCCCCACAAAATTCTAGGTCAGGCTTAGAGAATCAATTTCGGTCAAGATAATTTTATAACCCTTAGTGAATCCTTTTAGATTCACTAGCATCTAAAATTTTTATAACTGATTTACTATTTATCCCTGTTCACTTAATGAGAAATTTAGAAGTTGGTCAAAATAATTTTTTTTAAATAACAGAATTTTAGCGAGGCACTCAATGTCCCGTGTTTAGCCACGCAGCAGCTGGGTTTTATTCTCAGTTCCAAGCCCCAGGGTAGTGGGTGGAGTACATCCCATCACGCAACTGGGTGAGGCCAAGGCAGGGATGAAAATCTGAGGGTGACCTGGAGTGGGTGCAACGTGGCTTACTTTAGCTGTGTCATATCATGTAGAATATGCCACTGCAGTGCCGGCCAAAGGCAGACCAGGATTCAAACCCCAAAGAACCACTCTGTGACCTTGGGAAATTCCTTAACCAACACGAACCCCTGTTTTCTCATTCATAAAATGGAAAAGCTGCTATATCCATCACGGTCCAGTCAGGAGACAAGAAACCGTACCAGTTATCTGAACAGTGAGAATTTAATATATACACACATATAAAAAAGCTGTTAAGTAGGTATAATGTTGTTAACTAGGAGACTGAAAAGGTAGAAAGAAGACACTAAGAAATCACAGCAGAAGCAACTATGGGAAACATCCACCTCCCCTAGAGGTGGGGAAGAGAGGAGGAGGGTGCAGGTGGGACCTAGGACCTCTGAGGATAGTGCACGAGGATGGGGCTGGTGTCTCCAAGGGGGTGTGATGAGGCTGCTTCTGCAAGTAAGGGGGGAAGTGCAACCTGGATTCAGACTGCCTCTGGAAGGGATGAATAAGCATTGCTGATGTGAGCCGCACAGGAACAAGAAGTAGATCCCAGCCCCCAGGGGAGGAGCACATTCCTTCTCCCTCCTGCAGCCTTGTAGTCTCCCTCTGGTTTCCCCATGGGCGGAGCCCAACAAGGAATAGCGGGTAAACAGAACTGTGGTTTGCAGAGTCCCAGACCCTCAAAGCAGAGCAGACAGCGGTAGGTTTAGAACTGAGAGACAAAAGCCAAGTAACTGGCACAAATATCATGTATGCAGCACACACTTCATGCCACGCACAATGCCAAGTGCTTTACACGCATTACCTTATTTATCTCAACAACTTAGTGAAGTATCCCCATTTTGCAGATGGGATGTTAGGAAGCTGGGTTTATCTGACTTCGTAACTCCTCTGCTGTACACAACAAGGTATTGTCTGGATCGTATCTCAGTAAGCAGACGTCCCTCCCACGTTACCCTCCCTCCCTGTCCTAATATATTCAATTTTCTCAGAGCTTGCTGGTTCCTGGGGAGAGGCAAGGGGTATGGACAGTCAGAACTTACAGAGGAGCCAGGGGGAGGAAGTGGACCCATTTCCATTTCGTGCTTCAGGTGTGCATAATGTGGCCCTGACAATAGGCAGATGGAAAAAGGAAGAGCAAGAGACTCCAAGGAAATTCACCTGGCAGGAAGGAGCAGACCGAACTCATGGGGAACAGTGGTGCTAGTAAGGGATGGCTTGGCGGCTGGTCTGACCCAAGAGGGTTGCCAGGGTGGAGGGTTCATAGGAAGGTCTGTGAAGCTGGGGTGGAGCTCCTGAGAGAATCTCCAAGGGTAGAAGCTTTCTTCCTTGTGTCTTGAGCTATCACTGTGGCCTGGGGCACTGAGACAAGAGAGCCGTCTCTGGGCTCATCAGGGCTGAACAAAGAGTTCCAGCTTCAGTGAGAGCAGCTGTGATGAGAGGTGGCATCTTCCTGAACTGTGAAAGTTTCAGGGAGGAAGGCAGAGGCTTTTGCAGCGCCCATGGCCATGTCATCTCAAACAGCTCTAGAAAAAGAGCCAGTCTCTAGAGAGGATTGTTGAGGTGAGAGCCACAAGGCTGAGCGAAGGACACATTCCATCCGCCTTGGACCAAGCTGCCTGGAGAAAAACTCAGATAGAGATTTGCATGCAGGTGGTTCACTGAGGGGTGTAGTCGACAATAACAGCCATAAAGAAGTGAGGAAAGCGAGCAATTATACTCCAATAAAGGTGTTAAAAAAAAAAAAAAGAAGTGAGGAAAGCGAGACTGGGTAGAGAGAGAGACTGAACTGCAATGGAGATGCAGCAGAGGCCTAACTGATTCCATCTGCAGTGGGGCCTGGGATGGCCCTTCAAATCGGGACTGATCTTTTAACTCCCACATAGACCAGCCACTGGGTGCCATCCTTGGGGGAGGGGCTGTAAATCTTGTCCTGTGGGAAATTCCTAGACATGTGCCAATTGGAAGGTGTTAGCAGCTGACAGCCAGCAACTGGGGGAATGAACGCCTTTGTCCTAAATGAGAGATCAAGGAGGCCCACCGCAGCATCCCCTGCATATCCATCAATTTTAAAAGTATTTGTTGAATAACTCCTCTAAGTCAGGCACTGTGCTGAGCACCGGAAACACAACAGTGACCAAGACAGACAGATATCCAGTTCAAGGTATAGGTACATCTACTAAAGCTTTCTTTGCCTCGATGCCCTCATCTATAAACTGTGGATAATAATAGTTCCTAACTCGGGGGATTTTTGTTACGAGTGAGGAAGGTAGCACACACGGAGCCCTGCCTGGTACATAGCAAGCTCTCAATTAGTATTAGATGTTGTTATCATTATGTATAATGCCCACTCTACAGTGTTTGAGGACTGCCGGGAGGACCAGCAGGGCCGTCAACTCCACTGCTACCATCCTTTGCAGGCATGGATTTGCATGAAGAAGAGGACATACCTTAAGGGAGAAAGAGTTGGAACCCTGGGATTGGTCCAAGTGCAATAGTAAGCAACTCCTGCAGAAAAAGTATGGTTCTCAGTAATCTACCCTGTCGACTGATGGCCAGCCCAGCCCCCAGGGACTCACAGTGGGAGAGGACTGCAGGGAAGAGTAAGCGATAACATACAGGGTGGTTTGACTGATCTCTGTTATCAAATAAGCACAGTCTAGCCCAGCCAGCAACTCTGGGAGAGGGGATACTCATCAGGCAATCAACTCAAGCTCAAGTCCATTTCTCCACGTCAGTGCTCCTCAGCTGTCTGCCCACCTGTGTCCCTGGACTTGGGCTCTGAACTGGGACTTGAACAGGGCACTGCATCCAGGAATTTCCCTGGGCTCCATTCCCTTGGCTTTATAACCACAAATAGTTGTGTTCCAGCTCCATCCTCTGGCTTACCTGTTGGCTGGGCACGCACCACCTGAGCCCTGTCTGCCAGGTAAGAGGGGCTGAATGGCAAAAATGGGAGTGAAGGGTATTGTCTTCACATGGTGTCCCTGTTGGAGAAGTGAGAAGAGGCACCAGTTTTTAAAGGGTTTGATCCTTTCAGCAACATGCACACCATTTCTGCTGCCCCTGGAGGGCATTGTGCACTGCAGAAGCAACACTGTGCTTTGCATACCTTGGCCTTGGCAGCCACAGAAAACATCACAAGAGGCCACAGCAAAGGGGGAAGAGGTTACAGGTCCTGAGCAATACCCAGAAGAACTCTTTCACAAGTGTACATGGGACTCCTTGCTAAAGTCTCCAGGGACTCCCTAACTAATAGGGGAGGAAGCTGAGGGTCTGGAGTTCTCACAGAGCAGGTGGGGATAAAACCAGAGAAATTCTAGTTTGTATGCTCTTGTGACCCCCTTTGTCCCTCCCATCTGCCTCAAGCTGCTATCACCACTCTTGTGTGGCCTGAGGTCTTAAGAGTTACATATGGGTAATTGACATCTGTTGTCTTGTCACTTAACCTCCGTGCTCCCTACTGGTAACCACAGCACAATTTCCCTTGGGGGATCACCAACTCTTCCTCTCTCAGTTCATGAAGTAAGGGTGGGGTTGATTGTAGCCTTGGCTCAAGGTATGGGCATGTGACTCAGCCTCACCAATCAGAAAAAATATGATATTTCTTTAGGTCACAATGATTGGTTTGGGGATGGGCACATGATCCAAACAGTCAATAAAACTCAATGACATTTTTACTGGGACTCTTAAGGAAAGGATAATTACTCCTTTCCAACAGACTTGAATGAGGTCTGCTGCTCCTGGAAGCATCTTGTGACCCCAAGGGACAGTAATATTTGGAAACTGAGCCAACACTGAGGAGAACAGAGGTGAGAGAGATTGGTTGGGTTCCAGTGATGCCATTGGAGCCCAGATCTCTCTGGGGATCTTTCAGTTATGAGTGTCAGTGTCTCTTGTTTTCACTTAAGGCTGTTTGGCTTGTTTTTGTCTGTCACTTGTCACCAAGAAAATCAAGACAGATGCAGTCTGTAATATGTGCAGTATAGGATAGGGAACTTAAAAGGCGTCCAATCTCACTTCAGTTTCCGTTTCTCCCTTCGTTTAATCCTCATTTCAACTATGAGAGGTAGGTAGGGGTGATGGTTTTATTGTCCCACTGAAAAGGTGATAAAATTATACCCTTGATATGCTGAATGACTGGCCCAAGGTTTTCTAGCTAGTAGATTACAGAGCTTGGGGTTGGTGACCTTCTGATTTGGGAAACAGGAAATGTCAACAAGATCAGTACACCAAACGAGTGGTGATCGGACCTACTTACTGATAGTAATGTCTTGAGGATACGTTTGGTGCTTTAAATGATGCTTCAAACATTTTCTGTTTACATTCACTAATGTCATTTTTTTATTTTGCCATTGGTCATATTTGCACCTCCAAGTGGCTTCTCATATTAATGGGGACAAAAGAAGTTCCTATAGTAAACGAATTCAATGGAGCAATAAGAACTTATTAAATGCTTCAAAACTGTTCTATCACCTTCCACCTCATTCCCTCAGCTTTTGTGCCCTTGGTTCTCCAGAGCTGCTCACCAAGAGGCCCACCTGAGAGAGAGAGAGCAGAGTTGGGCAAGGATTGTCACAAAAATCAGTGCTGGGCATAGGTGACATTTAAACAGCCCTGAATTTCCTATTCCCAAGCATGAGTCACTGCCGCAGCCTGGGAACCCCAGTTGTGAGTGATGCCTAAGGAGATTCAGATAGATAGACAGACTGACTGAATGACTGACCAATGGACAGATTGGTTCCTTCCATTGTGTATCCCAAATTCTCCATGGCCTTACTCTGTCCACCTGCTGAGACATGAATATCACTTATAGGAAAACTTGGGTGCAGACCCTTGTGCTATTCACTCATTCATTCATTCACGTAACAAATGCTAGTTATGTACCTACTATGTGTCCAACACTGGGCTAGACTCTGAGGATACAAAGCCCACAAATAGACAGTTCCTGCCCTCGACAGCTTTACAGCCTCATCGAGAGAGAGCCACAATGATAAGAATAAGTGTTCTAAGGCAATTTAGGTGCGATGATACAAATGTGTACAGTGTACAGTGGAGGAAAATAAAGGAAGGGTCAGTTCCCCCTGAGGCAGGAGAGCCAGAAGAGGCTCACAGATGATTGGTGTATAAACTGAGTCTTGAAAGAGAAGGAGATAGTTGCCAGTCGATGGGGGTGGGTGGAGGTATTCCTGGCAGGGGAAGCAGCAGGAGTTTGCCATTCCAGTTGCATGAGACAGAAAACCTGAGCCCATCTGGTTTAAAGAAGGAGGGAATTTACCAGGGAACTGAGTGAGCAAACAAAAAGGCCAAGGATGGACTCATCAGGCATGGCCGGATTCCGGGCCCAACCACTGTCTCCAGGACTTGTTCTCTATCTGTATCTCATCTGATTTGCTCTGAGATGGCTCCGGAAGTATCAAGATGGTGACAGCAGATCCGACCCTACATCCTCTCAGGTTTCAGCTTCAAAGCAAAAAGACTGCACATCTCACGCTTCTCAGAAATGTCTCCTTCTCCAAAAATGTTTCATGGCAACCCATGGGCTCTGGGGAGGAAGCGATCCTAGGCCCATCCCTGAAGTGAGCGCTGCGGCCAGGGGAGTGTGAAGCTCTGATTTACTGCGGTCTGAGTCACTGCTTTCCCCAGAGAGTCAGGGTGGAGCCGTCCTCATCAGGACAACTTGGACTAAGAGTGGGGAAGGGGCTTCCCTGGTGGCGCAGTGGTTGAGAGTCCGCCTGCCGATGCAGGGGACACGGGTTCGTGTCCTGGTCCGGGAGGATCGCACATGCCGCGGAGCAGCTGGGCCCGTGAGATGGCCTCTGAGCCTGCGTGTCCGTACTCCGCAACGGGAGAGGCTACAGCAGTGAGAGGCCTGTGTACCGCAAAAAAAAATAAAAAGAAAGAAGAAAAGAGTGGGGAAGGACAATCCAGGCACTATGATCACAGGAATGGGGAGCTGACCACGAGCGTCCGTTTCAGCTCTAGTCCTGCCGACCTCCACGGCTCCATGTCATTCTGACCAGGAACCTGGAACCAAGCAATTCAACACCACAGAGTCCCAGGTGACTAGCACCAAGTCAGAGTCTCCAAAAGGACGAATTTCTGGTCATCTCTTTTGTAAGCATTGTCTTCTCTGGAGCCCACACTTTGGGAAAGGTTTTTATTTCCTTCCCACCAGAGACCCCCAGCCCCTGGGGGGAGCCAGAGAGCAGCCGCAGTCTGGAGAGGCCCCTGGAGTCTCAGGGGAGCCCTGGCTGCCCGCCAGGACCTACCAAGGCCAGGCCACAGGTAGTGCCATGTCAGTTTTCTACTTTTTTTTTTTTTAGTTTTAAAAAACTAAAGTGAATGAATGTTTTTACTCATGTAAAGATTACTCTATTCAAAGTTAGTGTCTGATTTGATAGGCAAGATTTTATTTGATAGGCAAGACTTTTACTAGTTGACACTAGTAAAATAAATAAATAAACTTAAATAGCCATATGTGGCTAGTGGCTGTCTTACTGAACAGCACAGATCTAGATACTTAGCTAAATTATACCGTGTTTTCATTTACTGTTTCTTAGAATAACATTAAAGACATCATAGTTACGTTTCAAAATTAGCTAATGTAAGGAGCTAGTATCTTGGATAAGCGGAGCTCCAACCACAAAAATGTCAAGGAGCAGCAATAATTAGAGACGATCTCCCAATCACCTTCTCATTGTGTCTAATGTTCTCATATTTCCTTTTTTGGAAGCCAAGAAACAAGTCTCTCCTGTTTCTCTAGTGCTTTTTGCAGAGATAAAAAAAAAAAAAAAAGTCCAACCACCAGATATTCATCTGAAATACTACCCATCTAGACACTTACTATTCAGCTGTTTGTTTTTGCCCTGAAGAGTCCAGATGACTGCTGATTTTGGTATTTCCAATTTTCCTTGGTGCTAATCTTTTTGAAGGCGGAGAGTTGTTGGCCTGGTATGTTGTTGGTTAAAATCCTTTGGGCTGCCTAAGTTTTCAGACCCACTAGAGCTATCTGATGAGAGGGCAAGCTGGAGGAGGGTTCAACTGAAGTGTAGTTGGGTATAATTATTCTGGATATAATCATGTCGTTTTGTAGCTTTTCTTTCTTTCTTTCTTTCTTTTTTTTTTTTTTTGCGGTACGCAGGCCTCTCACTGCTGCGGCCTCTCCCGTTGCGGAGCACAGGCTCCGGACACGCAGGCTCAGTGGCCATGGCTCACGGGCCCAGCCGCTCCGCGGCGTGTGGGATCTTCCCGGACCGGGGCACGAACCCGCGTCCCCTGCATCGGCAGGCGGACTCTCAACCACTGCGCCACCAGGGAAGCCCTGTAGCTTTTCTTTTTTCATCGATTTTTCTTGTTTGGTCTTTCTTTTCCTCAGCTACAAGTGTTTTGGTGGTGGTGATGGTATGGGATGGTGTGGTTTGGGCTTTAAGGCAATCCAAGATGTCCTAGATTTGTAGGTGACACAAGCAATCTAGAAGAGATAAGTGTTACAGGATGCCTTCTGTGTATCTAATTCTACACCTTACTGCTGGTAGGCGTCTGTTGTGGGACAAGAGTGAAATACAGGATTTGGAGCCCTAGGCATCTGAAGAAATGCACCTTTACAAAATAGCCCTATATGTATTTTCAATGGAGTTGGACCATATAATGACCTCTCTGCTAAAACTGGGAAGGACACAGGTATGTCCTTGTTTGGGTGTCACAAAGTTAAATTCTTTCTTTTTTTCACACAGAACTATTTTTATTAAATTTCACCTTTTAAATTTTGTACCATCATTGCCAATTCATAATCTGAACTTTTAATTCATATTATTTCTTCTTCTTTTTAAAAAAATTTTATTGAAGTATAGTTGATTTACAATGTGTTAATTTCTACTGTACAGCAAAGTGACTCAGTTATACATATATAGATTCTTTTTCATATTCTTTTCCATCGTGGTTTATCACAGGATATTGAATATAGGTCCCTGTGCTATACAGTAGGACCTTGTTGCTACAAAGTTAAATTCTTGATATCACAATCTTTACATGGAGGCAGCAGTGAAATGTTTCTTCTGCTCGCACTCCCACCTCTTCCAAGAACTTGAAAATAAAGTTGCCTCTGCACATAAAACCCTAAAATTCACCCATGTGGTAGCCATGGAGTACACCATATAGATGTCCCTTCAGGAGAGAACCTGGCGTAAGGACTGTCATTAGTTGTCAGCCTCCAGCTCCTGTACTTTAGAGATCTACTACAGGATACCTGCCAAAGCCACCCAGGCTGTTCCCAGCCAATGGCAGAAGTACTAGAGCCAACACAGGTCTCCTCTAACAGGCTCCTTGCTAGAGGTCCTTGTTGCCCTGGCCCAGCTTTTACTCAGGGCTGCACTGTCACCTAAAGTTCTTCCAACCCAATCCCACTTCTTTCCCTAACTCCTTTCACAGGTGCCAGACCTGCATTGCAGTCTGAGGCTCCCTACCTACTCATGCCTCCTTATCCCTTTATCCTCCACAGGTGTTTCCCTCAATATATCTGTGGACATCTAAGTCTGTACTAGTGACTGTCTCTCAGAGGACCCGAACCAACACAATACAAAATGAATGAGATTAATTACTTACAGAACTAAACTTGAAGGACATTCTCAAGGGTGAGGATACAAACTGGGTCGTTCTATTCAACACTATATCTGCAGGGCCTAGTGAAGCAGTTGGCATAAAGCATAAAATAGCCTCTCAAAAACTTATGAAAGGAAGAGAGGGAGAGAAGAAGGGAAAATTTTGGATGAGCTGAGATTAAAAATCTAACTAAGATTTAGTGAATGTTAAAAAAAAAAAACCCGCAGCATTAGAAGGAAAAACATGTAGACAGGAGAGGATGGTCAGTTTTGAATTTAGAAAAGGGAACGTCAAAGAGTAAAAATTTGTTATTACTTCCTCAGCACTGTCTGGAGAAGATACACACACACACAGATGCATACACACATTCCAACCTGCATCCATATCTATATATGCATGAATAATAATGTGTAGGAAATAATGGATATATTATACATCTATTCATATACCTATTACCTTGCTCAGAATTCTCAATATATACCAAGAATATACCACAAGGGTCAAAGGAAAATGGAACAAACAAAAAAATCTCCTCGAGATACTGCCAATAGAAACATTACCAATTGAGAAAACGGACGATCGCCTGCTGCAGGCACAGTCACAGCACTTCTGTTGCTACAACTTCCCATTTGTGCAATTAGTTCTACACAGCAGGCCAGAGTACTCCTGTCATTAGCGTCTGGCAAACATCGCTCAGTTAAGATGTGGAAATTGCAGTGTCCCTGAGAAAAGGCTCTGGACTCCATCAAGAGCTGTAATCCTATTAAATTCCATCAAACAAGTCTCAGGCTAATTTTTAAAATTAATAACCGTTTAATGTCCACAATAAATATATGTTGATGTTCAAGCATTTTGGCTTTATTTAAATTTACCGAAAGTGATGTTTTCCCACATATATCTTCTTTTGCAATTATCTTAGTGGAAAAATGTGTGTGCAGAGTTTGACTTGTTTCTTAGGAAAAATGAAGTTTTTGTTTGGATTATTCAAAAGTGTTTACAAGACAATAAAGTGTTTTTAGAACTCTGAGGGCAAAGGACTCAGGACACATACTTGAAACAGTTTTATTAATATCATGGATTTAGGACTGTGTTCATAGCCATAATTTCATGTTTATTTATATATAAACATATATTCATATACTACAGTATATATAAATCCTTGACATATAATTTTTTATATTTATAAATTCTTTATATATAAAGCTTTTAGAGAAATTCTTAAATTTTAATTTCATTTAATTTTAGTTAATTCTTAAATTGCAAATTCTCTACAGAAACAATTAAAAGAAAACCAACTGCAAAATTCACAGAACTCTGAAGAATCTCGTAATGATTCAGTCTCATAGTTTTAATGTCTTTGTTCGCATATAATATTTATTTGGATAATGCCTTTTAGGTAGTTATCTTACCTTTTCAAAAGCAATAACATTTAGCAATCTTGAAACTCATAACAAACCAGACTCAAATTGGAAATACAAATTCTTTTATTCCAGATGTTTAATGAGCAACGAATGTGAATCTTTTCCTTGAGGAACAAATAAAAGGCAATTGAATTGAGGTAGATTTGTTGGTTCTGCCTGTGTTTAGAATCGGTTTCTCCAGACCGTAGTTTAGAAGACCAATGAGTGCAGGAAGTGACTTGTGAATGGAGAACATAGAAAATGATCCACTACCATTCCTCTCAGGAAATCATGTTCAGTCTGTCACTGCAGTAATGTTGGCACTATAAGATCATTATCATTGATTTTCTTTATTGGTAACTTTCCCAAAATCGAAGAAGGACTTGGAATGAAAACAAACTCTTTAAATCCCTAGATATAATTTCATAGTAGAAGAGGCACATCAGAAAGGACGGGAAACTAAAGGGACACTAGTGTCATCTTTGGTGGCACAGTTAATGGTGATTTTCTTCTTTCTCTTTTAAAATATTTTCCAGAGTTTATATAATGAGCATGTATTTCCTTTCTACTCAGGGAAATTTTTTCTTAAAAAATAAAAAGAACAAGAGATGGTGACCAAAGATGGAAACCCACGCAGCTCAAGAGAGAGCTTCAGTTTTCATTCCTTGGTGTTGGTTAGGGTTGGGTGTTGACATCAAATGCTTGCCTCGAGCTTTGAGAATCAGTGAGGAGGACACAGGAAACGCAGGGTCGTCTGGGGCAAAGGGATCTGGGCTAATACGCTCTGGTGCTCTGGCATTTCTTGTTCCAGACTCCTGGTTCCTTGTTAGTGGGCAGTCATGGCGGCATTCCTCTCACCGTTGGGGTCCCAGCACTTTCCTCCAAGTAACCCCATCTTCCTTGAAGACAACTACCATCTTGGCATGACTCGTGATTATGAGTAATATTGAGTCTTGGTGAGAGAACCAGATGGGTTAATTGCAAAAAGCATCCATCTGGATCAATTTATTGAGGTTATTTAATTATGGGAAGTATACCTAACAAACAAAATTAAGATATTTCTTACCTACAGTTAATACTAATCTATCTTATAGACAAAGACTTATCCCCCAAAGTCAACATAATAAAGTAATTCCAAGGCGTTTTGGTTTGATTTGGTGGTGTTAATTATACTCTTCACTTCATGGCCCCCATTATCATCAATGGTCCACACACGGAGGATATTTTAGGATCAAGTTCGTTTTTTTGTTAACACTGGTGCTTACATCTTTTCTCATGGCCAGGTCTCCATAGTATGTGGTAGAATCCTGTGTTCTCAACAAATCTTTTTCGAATTCTCGGAGGGCCATCTTCACGTGGAAGTTGGGTGTCCAGTTGTTCTGAATCATTCACCTCAGGCTCGCTCTTCCTTTCCCGTAATGTTTGCTTACACGCTGCTTCCAGAGGAAGAAACTGGGTAGCAGAACCTTTTCCTCAATACCAACGATAGAAAAGGCCTGGGAGAGCTCTCTGATTGGACAGTCCTAGGTCACATGCCCCACAGGGCAGGGGAGGCGGGGGCCGGTAGGAGCAGTGAATGGAATCGGTGATCCTTGGTGCATACACAGCGTAAATCTGTCCACTCCAGGCACCATCCCCATCTACACTGAACTCATGGGTCCCAAATGAGGCTCTGCTGGATTGGCGTGCAGTATTGATGAAGAGCTTGGGTTTTCCAGTCAACCAGGGTTCAAATCCCAGCATTTCATTTACGTATGGCAGGTTTGGGATTAGCGGTTAACCTCTATAAATCTCAGAATCTTCACCTGTAAAATAGTGATTATCACTCTTACCTTATAGGGTTTTTGGCAGAGTTAAATGAAATATTATTGTAAAGCATTTATATCACAGTTCCTGGTGTATAATAAGTGCTCAGTAAAAGTTAGGGATGATGAGGAGGATGATGATGATTTATCGCAAAGTGCTTCCATTGGACAAAGTTTCATCCCAAACCAGCAAAGGGCTGCTGACTTTTGTCCAGCGTTGGCAGATGAGTGGAGTTGGTTTCATTCAACACACATTACGTTGCCTTGGGACCCTTATACATAAAGACTACCTTGGAGCCGTTTTCCTCAACAGAGACAGGCTAATTGAACTTTGTATATCCCTGTCATGGACATTAATCATACTTGTGCCTGCCATTATTTTTTGAGTAGCTCTTTAATATTTGGGGAAATTTCTACAGCATGCAGACCTTATTCCCCACAAAGAGTTGTGTTCCTAGCCTCTCTTGCAGCTGAGATGCCGGCATGTGACACAGACATTACCATATGCACTTTCATGAGACTGATTCAAGAGATCCATCTGAGCAAAGAGGGTCAGTGATGAGCTTTCATTCTGTAGGTGGCAGCAGAGCTGTCTGGCCTTTGGGGTACTGGTATTGAGAGATTGAATTTCTCGGGGCAGAAATGCATCTGCTGTGCTCACAGGTGTCACAGTGTCGGCAAGTTGAAGTACCTGTGTTTAGTACTTAGCCTTGGTGGCAGTAGTGGCAACAGATTTCTCACAGGGACATTTCTGAAGCAAGGTTTTGGCCACTATTCTGGGAAAAATAGCCTTGGAATAAGTTTCTCCAGTTCTCTTAATGGTAATGTGAACTACCTTGTGTTTTAAAATACATCCCTTATACTGCTTGAATCAGCCAGTGTGGACTCAATTGCTTGTAGCTAAGAAGCCTAACCAGTACAATTCTCCCCCAATGTTCTATTCTCAGGAGAAATAGTATGCTTCCAAAAATCAAAAAAATTGAACTAGGGCTTCCCTGGTGGCACAGTGGTTAAGAATCCGCCTGCCAATGCAGGGGACATGGGTTCGAGCCCTGGTCCAGGAAGATCCCAAATGCCACAGGGCAACTAAGCCCGTGCGCCACAACTACTAAGCCTGCGCTCTAGAGCCAGCGAGCCACAACTACTGAGCCCACGTGCCACAACTACTGAAGCCCGCATGCCTAGAGCCCGTGCTTCACAGCAAGAGAAGCCACCGCAATGAGAAGCCCGTGCACCGCAACGAACAGTAGCCCCAGCCCGCCGCAAATAGAGAAAGGCCGCGCGCAGCAACGAAGATCCAACTCAGCCAAAAATAAATAAATAAAATAAATAAAGTTATAAAAAAAATTGAACTTTTTTTTTCGAACTAACTTCTAATTCTAAAAATCCTTGTTCACAAGAGTATCTACTGATAGACCTGTGCACAAGAATTCAAAGATTACAGAGTTCCTAAAAGTTGATAGTATCTGAAAAGCTGAATTCAGAAAAGACACTTCATCAGTAAAGTATTAATATCATAACTCTACACTATTATATTTTCCTAGGTAAGAGAATATGGGGATATTCCAGTTTGATAGTTTTGCAGAATGACAGATGTTATGGAAATGTCACGAACAGTATTGTCACTAAGTTGGGCTGCATAAAAGAATTTCCACACTATTTGCTTTCCAGATACTTTTCATTCCTTTTATACATTTGGAGCACTTATAAATCTAGAGACCCATGTGGTGCAGCTGGAGCAGTGTCACGTTCAAGGAAGCACAGACCACACCTGAGTTCCAGATATGGCTCATGCCTCTAAAAGAACAATGGGAGGGATCCAGGGATAGAGCCCAGCCCGCCATTATGTCCTCTCCCGGACTCTCCCCGTCAACCTGATGCAGTCCCTGGATTGTTGCTCAGGTGCTTTTCAAGATAGTTGGAAAAATTATCTGAGATTTTGAATGAATCCATACCTGAGATTTACTGTACTGGAAAAGGCCACTTACTTAAAACAGGTTCCAAAGTTTCATAGCAGATATTAAAAAAGTGTTTAGGGTTTTACCTTCAAAAATGAAGCTGAAATTTTTTAAGTTAAATTTATTTTGTATTTAACAAAATTTCATCTATATTTGCAGCTATGTGCCAATTCTCATAATAAGCAAAGAATGAATCAAATCTGGAATTTTTAGCACAATTTTCCCTACGAAATTACAGTCGAGCAAAATATAAGCATTCTTCCCTTCACCTTTGATTTTCACAACATCATAAAGTAGAACGTTACTTTTGAAAAAGTAGCATAGGGAATCAATTGTTCGCATGGGCATCTCTTTAATATTTTTGGCATTAAAAATCATTCTTTTTTGGTCAGCGACCTTTAGTTTTTTTCCTTCAGGTGTTCACTGGAGTAATTCATCCAGGTGTTCATTTGTCAAAGAAGTCCATCATTCCTCCACTTCTTTCAATATCACTTGCATCCATCTTACGAGATTCTGCATCTTTTACAAGATCAGTACCGCACCATGGATTAAATGTGCATTGTATTTCTGTTGCACTTTCAGATGTTTACAAGGTTGATGAATTGACCAGTGACTAACCAACAAAGATGTTGACATACTGGGCCCAGCTAGGTGCTAATATTATGCAACAAAGTACTATGAGCGGGGTCTAATTTTATAAGTGGTCAGTTCATTGGTGAGTATTCTCGTATTCCCATGACTTTGAGTCTCTGTGCAACTTGGTTAACTGCAGAGACTGGGTAATATATACTTTGGACAACAAGGATCACTTCACCAAACACTCTGCACCCGCAGGGGTTTGGTTCTCTCCACCTCTCTCCTTTCCTAGTGCCTGGAGTTTTAGCGGCTCCCCACCATTATACCAACGCTGCATCTCTGAAGTCCAGAAATCGGTCTCACAGAAATGGACCTTACACAAACCTTCAGAGTCCACTTGGGTGTGTCTCAATTTTGACACATTAAGCTTCTCAGGACATTTAAGCTTTATAATTTTGGTCAGAACTGTACCAAAATGTTCAATGCAGCTCTATTTACAATAGCCAGGACATGGAAGCAACCTAAGTGTCCATCAACAGATGAATGGGTAAAGAAGATGTGGCACATATATACAATGGAATATTACTCAGCCAGAAAAAGAAACGAAATTGAGTTATTCGTAGTGAGGTGGATGGACCTGGAGTCTGTCATACACAGTGAAGTAAGTCAGAAAGAGAAAGACAAATACCGTATGCTAACACATATATATGGAATCTAAGAAAAAAAAATGTCACGAAGAGCCTAGGGGTAGGATGGGAATAAAGACACAGACCTACTAGAGCATGGACTTGAGGATATGGGGAGGGGGAAGGGTAAGGTGTGACGAAGTGAGAGAGTGGCATGAACATATATACACTACCAAACGTAAGGTAGATAGCTAGTGGGAAGCAGCCGCATAGCACAGGGAGATCAGCTCAGTGCTTTGTGACCACCTAGAGTGGTGGGATAGGGAGGGTGGGAGGGAGGGAGACGCAAGAGGGAAGAGATATGGGAACATATGTATATGTATAACTGATTCACTTTGTTGTAAAGCAGAAACTAACACACCATTGTAAAGCAATTATACTCCAATAAAGATGTTAAAAAAAAAAGAACTGTAGTTCCAAGTTAAATATGCGTTTCTAAGAGCAAATAATAATGTCTTAGGAAATTTTTAAAATCACATGGTAACATCAGTGTCTTTCTACATGTCTCAACAACAGAACTATCAGTGTTGGAACCCTAACTTTTTAGTGAGGATATAAACGCAGTTATCAGTCTGTAAATTAAGAAAAGAGTTGTTGCATATTTATGTCCAAATAGTTTTCTATCCATTTAGTCATATTTCAAACTTTGTTTTTTAATTTTAAATTTTGAAAACTTAGTTTTGAAGAATGAAGTATTTTCTGGCTATGATCACTTCAAATCATTACCAGAAAGTGAATTAAGCAATATTTTCACTTCATAATTTAAAACTATGACTTTTTAATAAAATATCATCTAAAATACGTATGCTGTTGGACAGCATATTCTTGAAATGTGTGCAAAATAAACAATCATTTATTTTCCTATTTGCTCTTTTAAAACGATTTTATTGGGTTGAGGGTGTAGGTTTCAGCATATAATGTAGTTTGCCAAGTTCTGTAATCCTTTTTTTTTTTTTAAGTCATACAGGGTGTGGTGCCTTCAGAAAATTTTTAACAAGTTGTAATTCTTGGTGTTTTTTTCCTTCGCATTTTCAAAAATAGTAAGAAAATCTAAACCCCACAAGGAAATTCTGGTTCCTACTATTGACTCCTGGATTCCCCTCCTCTAAAAAGTAAGATTATTCTCTGCCGCCATTCTCTGTCGCTTATTTCCTTGCCTGGAGTATTTATGTTCTTAACACTGTAGGCTCATTATTAGAAATGAAGTCTTGGGACTTCTCTGGTGGCACAGCGGTTAAGAATCTGCCGGCCAATGCAGGGGACACGGGTTCAAGCCCTGGCCCAGGAAGATACCGCATGCCGTGGAGTAACTAAGCCTGTGTGCCACAACTACTGAAGCCCACGTGCCTAGAGCCCGTGCTCCGCAACAAGAGAAGGCACCGCAATGAGAAGCCCCCGCTCCCCAACGAAGAGTAGCCCCCGCCGGCCGCAACTAGAGAAAGTCTGCATGCGCCCAGCAATGAAGACCCAATGCAGCCAAGAATAAAAGAATTAATTAATTAATTTAAAAAAAGAAAAAAATGAAGTCTTGATAAGGATTATTTTAAGGCTTAATTTTTTTGCTTAGAATGGTGAAAATACTTTAGGAGGAACAACACCAATGAGGCATCTGAGTTCAGCTATATCCCCTTGTGGTGATGTGGTCATTGAAAAACCCAATGACTCCATTCCATTCTTGTTTTTCTTTTATTAATCCCTGGTTATTGGGAAGCACTTAGCAAAATAAATATTTTAAATTATTTTTAGTTAAAATTAATTAAAAGTAATAAAGAAAGCCTTGATTCCATAAGACTGCAATTGTTCTTAGAAAAACAAATTCTCTGTACATCTCAACTAATCAATACTACAGAAAAAGGCATCGTTGGAAAAGATCTTTGAAGAAGAGAGGGGCGCCAGCAAAGAAGCGCTATTCTCAGGACGTAACATGGGGTGGTGAGAGCTGAAGATCCGGAGTTTGTCTCCGTTATTTGTCACGGTAATGACAAGTCACTCACTAATCACACGTCTGAAAACTCACTTCTACACCGCCCCCCGCCTCCCGGACAGAACCTATCTCCCTGTTCTCACACACCAGTAAAAGCAAAAAGAATCTACTGAGATTCTGTGTGTGTAAAGTAAGAGAATTAGAGGAGGAGTTAAAATATAGTAGAATCTCTCTTCTATTTTCTCTCTTCTTTCTTTGGATCTAGATGTCGGAAGGAGGAACCCTCTTTTCCAGCAACCAGCAAGCGCGAATACTTTTTATTTGAAAGCAACTAGAGAAAAACACTCCCCAAAGCAAACCAAACCAAGGCTACCCCCCTCCAACCCCCCTCCCAACCCATCATCTGTGGATCAGGGCGCCAGGTCCCATTTGGGTACCACGCGGCAGGGGATTCCCTTTCATCCTTCTCTCCACAGCCCCTGCCCGAGGGATGTGAGCGGGGTGCGGGTCCCGGGGTGCCAGCGAGGAGCCGCCCGCCACCCCGCCCGCCCCTAGAGAGGAGGCGGCTCCCGCCTGGGAGCCGCCCCCTCTCGCCGCCAGAGAACAAACGGGATATTCAGCAGTGGCCTGTGGCTGCCAGAGCAACTCCTCAGGGGAAATTAAGCGGCGAGGCTGACTGCACCGTAATCGCCTCTAGAAAAGCGCCCGGCCCCGCCTGCCGTGCACGCCCGGCTACCTGGGCTGCCCCGCGGCGGCGCGTGCGAGAGAGCGGGAGAGGGCTCGCCGGGGTGCGGGCGCGCCGGGGCGAGAGTCCGGGCCAGTGCAGAGCGCGCGGTGCTCCGGGGTGCGCGCCGGGGTGGGGCGAGCCCCGAGCGTCTCCACCGGCCATGAGGGGCGCGGGCGCCTGGGCCCCGCTCTGCCTGCTGCTGGCCGCCGCCGCCCAGCACTCGCGGCCGCAGCCCCCGGAGAGGTAACGCGACCCCCGCCCGCGCTCCCTCCCTTCCGCCTTCTCTTTCCCTCGCCCACGGCTTGGCTTTACCCACTCCGCTTCGGGGCGCCGGGGGACCCACACGCCACCAGGACCCCGGGATGGCGCCCGTCCTCGGGGCTCCTTCCGGCGCCCCCCAGCTCCGCCCGCCCCACGGCCCCGCAGCTGGCCGGCCACACCTCTCCTCTCCCCGAAAGTTCAGGCGGGCGCTGGGAAGCACTGGGACCCAAATGTGTGGACTTTGCTTTACTCCTGTTTTCTTCCCCGGAGAGGCTTTGCCCAGAGACAGAAGCCTACGGAAAAACGCGAGTTGCCCGGCGCCCGGGGAGCGGCTCTTGGCAAGTTTAACTCTTCAACCTCTGAGCTGCCAGATGGCTCCAGGACCTGGGCCGGGAGACCCGCCCTATGGCCAACTTTGCCTTCTCCTTTTCAATGGGAGGTTCTGCGAATGGCCAACGATTTTCAAACAAAGAGAGAATTAGGCATCTCTCCAAATCCAGGAAATTAAAACTTTTTCATATTAACCAATTACTTGTCTAGCTTTAAAACCATGCACTTCACGGAGCCTAGCTCTCACTCTCTCTCTCTCTCTCTCTCTCTCCCCGCCCCCCCCCCCCCGCAGTTAAAATTTCCATTTACCATTTTCCTGTAAGATCTTACCACTTATGTGGAGGACTTGACTGCATACGGATGGATGGATAGATTGATCTTGTTACTATGGTGGAGACAGATGGCAGCTGGACTGAATGTTTTAGCAGGCTAGAATTTATTCTAGGAGCTAACAAGTATTTCAAATCCCGTCTATGATGCAGGCAGTCACTTGTCAGTATTCACTTGATCCATATTAATAGACTGCATCTTTCTGAAATTGACATTAAATTGGTAGACAGTGTTTCAAATTTCTTTTCTTCTTTTATTTTCCCAGACCTGTTTTCACATGTGGCGGCATTCTTACTGGAGAGTCTGGCTTTATTGGCAGCGAAGGTTTTCCTGGAGTGTACCCTCCAAATAGCAAATGTACCTGGAAAATCACAGTAAGCATTTTTTAAGAGGGTATTCTCCAAAAGTGAATACCGGAAACAGTGGAAGAGCTGCTGCTTTTTTCCTCTGCTGTCAGAATTTCGGTTGGGGGCAAATGTCTGTAATAGTGAAAGGTTGGACTTATCTCTACTATTTGGGAGATTTTTAATAGAACTAGTGGTGCCCTGCATTAACAGTTAGAAAGGGCTCGAGATAATGCTTGCAGGGATAAATTCTTAAAGCAGATGTGTGTCTGAAAACCCAGTCTGACTCAGCTGAGTTTCATGGATTCAAAATTAAGGCTATCTTCAGGCAAAGGCCCATCATAGAGACTTCTAGAAGCTATTTGTTGCCTGTGCCTTTCATAAATGTCTCCCAGTGGCGGATAGAAGATCAAAGGTAGTACTCACCTCTGACTACTTTATAACCATTAGGGGGAAGAAAAGGGGAAAGAAAAAAAACAATCCCACTTAATGTCTCTGACTTAAAACCACCACTAAAGGCAATCTAAGAGTAGAGAATAACAATAACTTAGGGGAGAAAAAGCCTAAAAACAAAAACTAACAAAATGCCCAGGTTGGTTACTAATGGCATAGATTATGCTGAGTCAAGGTAAGAAATCAGATTTAGAGACAGCCAGCCTTAAAAAAATAAGTCCGGATTTAGTCAGCTAGAGTGAGTCATCTTTCCAAGTGAGCATAGTAGTGACCATTATCTTCTTCATTTTTTTCAATTTTGGGAAGTTGTTTGGTACTTGAACACATTAGTTCACTGAAAGCTTCATTCAGTCAGATTGTACCACCCATGAATTAATGATTTTTAAAAGTAGGTACCTCTTATTGAGCACTTACTGGGTGCCAGGCACTGTGCCAAGTAGGTAACAAGCATAATCTCACTGAATCTTTGAAATCACTGTGAGGAAGTATGATTATCCCCATTTTATAGATGAGGAAGCTGAGGTCTAGAACAATCATATAAACTGACTTGATCAAGCATTGGGTAAGTCCAACTTTCTATGAAGTAAAGCCTATTTTGCAGTGAGGCCTTCCCACCAAGAAGGTCATTTGACAGGCAGATATGAGGGGGTCTCCTTCTTTAAATAAAAGTCAGTTCCTATATGCATTGATGCTCTCCTGTAAAATACCGGCTATCTAATGAATTGGTACAGATTTCATTATGTTATTGCAACACATGGGGCCAGGAGAGGATGGTCATGAAAACTAGCTCTGCAATATTGATATTAGCATAAATGTGAAATAAGGCTCTGAAACAAACATGTAACTTGGTTTTTATGTTATAGTTTTGTTTCAGTTATGATTACATGGCTGTAAGTTAAAAATGACCCAAGGAAGTTAGTGACTGAGAGGCACCATGTGCCTAGCAAGTAGACTCCATGGTTAGCCCAGTGTTTTGGGTCTTCGGGGCAATGTTAGTTCTGGAGGTGCGGAAGGGTGTCCAGTGAAAGTTGTCCTTGGTAAAGGAGGGGTGTGCCCTCGCAGAGGCCTGACTACCTTATTTTTATGTGTGGGAAAGAGGAAGTGTAACGGATGCTCCTTATGGGTGCAATGTCAAGGTGAGGCATGCTGGCTCTCATTCCATCACTCGTAAGCCGTGTGATGGATTTATCTTTAAACCTCAGGACTCTTGTGAAGATAACATGAGATGGTATGTATAAAGCTCTTTGGCTGAGTGTCTGCGGTACAAGAAGTGCTCACTAAACGTTAGCTACCACCGTTACCGTTGTTGCTAGTATTGACTCATCCTTTCTTCTGACTGGTCGGCAATATGGCAGATCACTGCCACCCCCTTAGTATATTGGCTAAGCTGGGCTTGGCATCAGCTTTAAAGCAGCTCAGACTTTGATGGAACAATAGACTTTGTTATGTGTATCTAGGAAGCACTTATTTCTGTGCTTGGGTTCTCCTGTGATCTTACAGGAGAGATTCTGTGTGCGTTAGGACTAGGTTGGCTCCAAGTAACAGAGATCCGAAGTAACAATCGCTCAACCAGAAGCTTGGTTCTCTCGCATGTAAAGGAATCTGGAGGTAGGCAATCCAAGATGGGTGTGGCAGCCTCAAATCATTAGGCACTCAGTATCTGCTTAGATGTGTGCTCAAGTTCCAGCCATCAGGTTCATGGTTTAGCCAACAAAAAGGAAGAGAGGAAGGGCACAGATCCTCCCTTTAAGGACATTGTGCAGAATTACCTGCACCTTGCTGTTTACATTGCACTGGTTAGTTATTAGTTACATGGCCACTTCTAGCTGCAGGGAAGCCCTGAAATGAAGTCTTCATGTCAGGAATCCACGTGCTCCGCTAAAATTCAAGAGTCTTCTTTTGAATAAAAGTCTTCTATCAACTGTGGAAAGAAGGGAAAACAAGCAAACAACAAGCAGTCTCTGTGACATATTTACTTGTGGTTTGCCCAGGCTGCCTGAACTAATGCTCAAAAGTTGAGTAAAAGAGTTGAGCAAATGCCAGCCTTTTTGAAAAATATATACTTTTAGAAAGCATAGGTAATGCACAAGAAAGGACTGCACAATTTGCTTTTCTAGTGAAAAGCTTTATAGTTTTTACTCTTAGCCATTTGATTCTGTTTCAAGGGACTGCCTCTTTTATGTTTGCATATGAGTAGCCCCAAGAACTTCCAGAGGAGCCCAGTACATTCTCCTGCTTTTAATTACAGCCTCAGCGGAATGTTCCCAAAGGCCTTGGATGCTCTCAAGATCTCAGTTTCAAAATATCTTCATTTCTTTGTATTTCACAAGGAAAAGCACTGAATCGTTGGAAAAAATATTCCCGGTTCTTCTTCAAGGTCCTCTGGTGTGTCAGAGTAGAAGAAGGGAGCTCCCTAGCTTCTGTATATCCTTGGGTTGATAAAAGAAGGAGGACTGTAGTAGCACTAAAGCTTGTAGAAGGTGGTAGCCCTAAGGTCTGTCATTCATTCAGCAAATGTGTATTGGGTCTTGGGTACTACTGGAGTTTTGGTGAACGAGGCAACTAAGCTCCTTGCCCTCATGCAGCTAGCATCTTAGTTTGGAGAGACAGGCAGTTAATATTTAAACAAACAAGTAAACAAGAAAATATTACATAGTGATAACTGAATTATAAAAATAAAATAGATACCACTTCATATCCATCAGGATGGCTACTATTGAAAAAACAGAAAATAATAAGTGTTGGCAAAGATGTGAAGACACTGGAACCCTTGTGCATTGCTGGTAGGAGTGTAACATGGTGCAGCTGCTGTGGAAAACAATAGGATACTTTCTCAAGGAATTAAACTTAGAATTACCATATTACCCAGAAATCCCACTTCGGGGTATATACCCCAAAGAAGTTAAAGCTGGGATTTGAACAGATATTTATACGTCCATATTCATGGCAGCATTATTCACAATAGCCAAAAGGTGGAAGCAACCCAAGTATCTATCCATACATGAATGGACAAACACAATACGGTATACAAAAGAACATTACTCAGCTTTAAAAAGTAAGGAAATTCTGACACATGCCACAACATGGGTGGACCTTGAAGACATTATGCTAAGTGAAATAAACCAGTGACAAAAGAACGAATATTGTGTGATTCTGCTTACATGAGGCACCTACAGTAATCAAAATCATAGAGACAGGAAGTAGAATGGTAGTTTCCACGGGCTGGGGGAGTAGAGGAATGAAAGTTAGTATTTAATGGATACAGAGTTTCAGTTGGGAAAGATGAGAAGGTTCTGGAGATGGATGATGGTGATCGTTGCACAACTTAATGCCACTGACCCATACACTTCAAAATGGTGAAAATGGTACATTTTATGTTATGTATATTTTACCACAATAAAAAATTTTTGAAAATAAAATAAAACAGAGCAGTGGAATATTAGATAATAACCAGATTCCAATTCCAAAAGGGCAAATCTGTAGAGACAGAGAGTAGATTAGTTGTTGCCTGGGGCAGGGGATAGGTATGGAGATTAACAGTTAATGGTCATGAGGGATCTCAAAGGTGGAAATGACCTATGGTTGTACAACTTGGTATAGTTACTGAAAGTTATTTAATTGTGCCGTTAAAATGGGTGAGTTTTATAATATGTTAAATATACCTCAAGAAATATGTAGAAAAAACCAACAAACATAACATAGTGGTGGGATAGAAGTAGCTATGGATGAGGTGGTTGGGAATGGCCACTCTGAGGAAGTGACATTTGAGCTGAGGCCTGAGTGATAAGGATCCAGCCATGTGAAAGTCTGGGGAAGAGCATTTTAGGCAGAGGGACCGGTGGGTGCAAAGGCCCTGAGGTACAGACAAGCTTGATTTGTCTGAGGAACAGCCAGGAGGTCACTGTGGCTGGAACAGAATGAGTTAGCGGGACGATGGGAGAAGTAAAAAAGGTGAGCGGGGGCCTGTAGGCCATGGTGAAGAAGAGTAGGAAGCCACTGGAGAATCTTAAGCAAAGGAGTGAGATGTTCTGATTTTAGAAGATCATTCTGGCTGCTGTGTGGAAGATGAATTGTAGGGCATTAAGAGTGAAAACAGGGAGACCGATTAGGAAGCTGTGGGGCCTCCAGGAGAGAGAAGATGGTAGAATGGACAAGAGGGATAACCAAGGAGATGAAGAAATGTGGACTCTTCTCCCTAAAGCAGTTGTCTTAGTAGTTCTGAATGCAGCTAGGGTGGAGTGGCACTGGCCAAGAGGCCCAACGCACCAGGCTCTGGACCCTTGCTTGACATCTGCTCCAGACAGGGCTGTGCTCTGGTGTGGCCTCATCCAAGGCAGTCCATTAAAGGCTTTCTGGAAACCAGTGGATCCAGTCCATTTTCCAGCTCCTGCAGTCAGTAAACCAAGAGTAGAATTCCCACTGGCTATTCAACATCATAGAGACCCCTCAAGACGGAAGAGTCTCAGAGTAGCCCCCAAACTCAAGTTCCTGTAGCCAGAAAGATCCTGCTTCTCACCACTCATCTGCTTTGCAGTCCATTCTTCCAGACTGGAGATGTGTCCCAGCAAGGTGGCTTTCACCACCAAATCCTCTTCATCAAACTCTATCTTATCAGTGGGGGCGTGGAGGTGGGAAAAGCCTAATGTTAACGTCTGTATACTTTGAGAAAGGTGAAGGCTAGTGGTCACAAGCAAACTTTCTAGCCATTTGTATTGGACTTTCTGAGATGGAAGTACAGCTTGCAGATTGGAAATTTAGATTTTCCCTTAAATTATAGGACTTTAAAATTTTCCTTGCTATTTCTTGGACGGCTGCACTGTCTAAATACACTATCAACATTGGCTATTTAAATTTAAACTAATTAAAATTAAGTTAAAAATTAAAACTCCAGTTCCTCAGTCACCCTGGCCATATTTCAGATGCTCAGTGGCCACATGTAGATGGCAGCCACCATATTGGACAGTATATAATATGAATATTTCCATCATCACAAAAAGTTCCTTTGGACAGTGCTGTTCTAGAAAAATTTTGAGGTTAATTTTACTCATGTGAAGATATGTTGAGGAGGCACGTGCTCCGTGCTGCTTAGTTGTACTTCTGCTTTGCAAACGAGGAAGCTGATGCTTGTTCTGTGTAGTGCCAAAGCTGTGACTGGAACTCAAGCCTCTTGACTCAACTATATCTTTCTGGCCACCAACTCTTGGTGACCTCAACTACGCTTAGGTTTTACTAATTAATTTTGCTGAGTGTGTTCTAAAAAACGTATGGCTAGAGTTCAAATCAGAGAATTTGAGGGTTAAGAAATTGTTAAATATTTTGTTACTAATGATGGAGTTGAGGGTTTCTTAGTTTCTCATAAGAGTTGAGGTTCAGGACTGTAACCTAAGGGGCATCTGCATAAAATACCAAGTCTGCATACATGGGGGGTGGGTAGGACTTAAGTATGATTTGACAGCTAAGGGAAGTATAATTTTTGGAAAATGGTGGCTGGTCTTCTAAGCAGGCTTGGAAGGACAACATGACTGGGTTGAGGCAAAAGTCACCCAAAGTGATTGAACAATGAGAACTGCGCCTGTACCAAGCCCGGCAACAAGAAATGAAACTCCAAGTATTGACATACCACCACCCGGACCGCTCTATCACAGTGGTCCCCCTGCTGGGTACATGTGCCCAAAGGGGCAAGACTGTGCAGGAGACAGTAAGAGACCTCTGCCCTAAAACAAGTCAGGGAGAGTGGACCAGTGTCAAAGAGCACAGCCGGTGGGATGTGGCTCACTGCTACACTGGCAAGGCATGTTTACCAAGAGCCCACGAAGCACGGCTGTAAGTGCTGGAGACACACAGATGAACACCTGGGAGATATGAGCATGGGAGGCTGCCTGGGATGACGCATTCCCCAGGCTCTGGGTGGGAAGGGAAATAAAACCCAACAGGCACCTCGCTTTCTTGGGTCCACCAGCACAAAGATCACCATTCTATTAACGGTTTCCTTATAAATTCATTGCAAACTTGGCATGTCACCCAATCCTTCGGTTCCTTGATCTTTTCATCGATAACTTGTTCATTTTATAATCCCAGTAGAATTGGAGATTCATATTGATAATTTGACACAATTTAAAAAAGAAAAAGAAAAGAGGCTTTAGTAGCAAAATAATACCTTGTGAAAGCAACTCTATTCAGAGTTTGACTTGGGCTGCATATGGTATGGCCAACTAAGTGGAACCAGCTGAAACTTGGTTTATAGCAGCTATGCAAATTAGAGGAAACTTGAAGCCTAGAACATTCTGGGAACTCTCCTCGAATAGGTATGTAGGAATTGTTATTTTAAATTGGTTCCCAAAGTTAACAACTAAATATTGCATCTGAATTGCTGTTGTTATCTAACAGAAACAGCAGTTGGTATGCAGGTGTCAGTGAAAATGATTTTGTTCTTAGATTTAAAGGTAGGCATAATTTACAAAACCGTTTTTAAAAATGAGATTATTCATGTATGTGTTCTTATTGTTATAAAACATTATCGGAATTACAAGGTATTTGTTTATGATTTATATCTCTTTTTTATTTCCAAAAAAAAGTTTGAAGGTACTGAAATTAGAGAGCAGATTATTGAAGGTTTCAGTTATTATTTTGAGCAGAAATCTGGCTTGGGAAAAAACCAGCAAACATTTGAGCAGTTTAAAATTTGGTGGTTCCTTTAACTCTGAAGTAAATAATGTGGGCTGATCAAAAAGTCACAGACTTATGCCAGAAATGGAAGGAGAATTATAGCAATGAATAGAGTCAGTCCTATTTAAGCCGAAAGTATGTGGCAAAGTTTTCCTTATTTAGCTAATTCATGCAGAGGAAAAAGGCATAAATTGTCATATGTAGAACATCTTCAGATTCCCCAGGTAATACACGTACTGTCATTTTGCTAACTACCTTATTTTTTCTATGCAACTGGAATTAAATATACTCGTTATTATACAGGTCGCAGATCTAAAATAATAACAAATGGTTACTTCATCTGCATCCAATTCTGTGATGTCGGTGGATACATGTTAGTATGTCCATTTCACAAATGGCAAAAGTGAGGTCTAAAGAACTTGTATCTTGCCTCATATCCCTGCAAATGGTTTGAAAAGCCTAGCACATTTTCTGACTCGGTGACACAAATGCACTATTATGCACTTATTTAACAAATAAACATTCGCTTAATGCTTATTGTGCATCCGATATGTACTGAGCATTGGGCTGGGCCCCAGGGCTAAAAGGTCAAGGCATAGTTTCTATGCTTACGGAGTTTATAATCTGGTAGGGAGTAGTTAGATAAGAAAATCAGTAGCAATTACGTTGTGTAAATAATTATGCTACTCACTGTAAGTAGTTTTAAGTATTGATAATGTGGAATAAGGCTGATAGACATTTTAAAAATTATTGAAGTTCTTAGATTATTTAAATGAAAACAATTATTACCTCATGCGAAGAGTAAAAGATGTTATGACCCACTTTACATCTGTGCTGCTCTAAGACTTGAGAAATGGTTATATGTCCTTTGTTTGACAGCACAGGGCTGTTTTACAACACATGCCTTGGTATTTCCAAATACACCTAATAAACAATTGCGTAAAGGCATTCCTTACCATGGGGTGATTTTGTTACTTATGTGTGTTAAAGTCATCATACTGAATCCATCCTCCAAAAGCCTGATTAAGTTTAAATGGCATTCACATTTACTTTAGAGAAATGATAGATTGAAAATGTGATTGGGGTTTACATTTTCCCACTAACCTTCATATGGCTTCATGAAAAGCAAGTCAGCAGTGGTGGGGCATGGAATTGCATGAAAATTGAAACATATAGTGATGTTCTATTTAGATTGGGGCTAGGTATATAATTTGAGAAAACAAATAGTGAATTTAGACAGGAACTCAACATTTAAGTCGCTTAATCATACCTAAGGGTATGGCAAGGGATTCTAAAATTACTGTAACTGTTATTTGCCTGGTATAACCACAGCAGGACAGATAGCGGAATGGAATTTTGGCCTTAAACACATATTTCCTGGCTTTAAAATACATGTAGGATTTAGAATTATATAGAGATTTAAATTCCAGTCAACTATGGGGTTTGTTTTAATGTACCTATACATTTGTTAGACTAGGCTTCGTTACTTCAGCTGCCTGAATAGTAATTTAACCCAATGCTTGACTTAATATCATTCATATCTAATTCCTTAGTAAAGATGAGTGCAATTAACAGAGAATGTCTGCATACCCAAACTTGAGCACTCTATGAATGGGAAAAGAACACGATAGCTACATGCTGTCTGTTTTTTAATTAGGAGAGAATAATTCAGAAACTTTGCGATTCTTATGACACTTAAACTGTCCCAGTTAGGTTTCAATTGATAAAATACTGGAAGCATTAAAACATTTTCCATGCTGCCTTCAGTCCTTCTGAGAAGCAGGGGGAATATAAATCCTAAATAAATAAGCAAGTAGGTGACGATTTCCCACTGGGGCCTCAGCCCAATTTTTCTAAATTTGTTTAGTTTCCTGCTTGCTTTTAAGGGCTTCTGTTGCTTGTTTTGTTTTGTTTTTCTTTGCTGTCTCACATGGAAATCAAATATGTTTTTATTGATTGAAAACATGATGTTTTATTAATGTGCTTATTTGTACTGCTTGTATTTTTAGGCCTGGTTGAAGGCAGATGCCTTAGAAAGGGCTTAATGAGTAGAGAAGAAAATGAGAGACCATGAAAATGAAGTCCTCTTTGGGTATTTCTTTTTTCTGAAAGAGATTCTCTTTAATAATATATTAATGACAAAAAGTAATTTTTACTGAAACATCACTATAGTAATAGAGCACAAAGATAACACATTTAAAACCCCTCTATTAAAGAGCTGTATAATGAGAAAGCATTTAACAGAGGTAAAACACCCAGAAATGGTTTTAAAGATTGTATTATTAAAAAGACTGATGGAATTAGTTTCACACTCCTATCCCAGAGTTCAATTTATGATATGAAATTATAGGCAAATTTGAATTGTTCCATAAAATTTGCAGATTCCTTGCAATCTATCAGGTATTGACAGAAAAAAAAAGAAAAAGAGAGTGGTTTCATTGCTTGGTTGCTCTATGCTGGAGACCAGAGAAGCAATTACAGGGCTCCTAATTCTAAGGCTTTCTCTCTCTTTTTTTTTTTTTTTCACATTGTCCTGCTTTTAGAGTTTGGAAAGTGTTCCGGTGGTTAGCTGCTGCACAGTCAAGTTTTATCTGTGTGGATCATTATTCCTTGAGCCTATGAAAAACGTAATCACTAAAACACCCCTGCACATTATAATTTTGCAGCCTTCTTGAGAGTGGCAATGGCGCTTTGGGGGTACTCTTGAATTTCTTACTCTAGGGACTTGGGAGAATAGAAGTGTTTTCTTCAGATATAAGAGTCAAGGTGGCAAGTCTCTGTAAAACCAATATAAATATCTAAAAATAAATGGAACCACCACAGAGACGTGGGGAGTTGCAATTAAAGCTGCACAAGCCCTGCCACTAAATATCACCTCTCTTTCACCACCTCAGCCCCAAGACACTCCTGGACATGAAATATAATAAAATAGTGTTTCCCAAAGTGCAGAGGGAGGAAGAGACCGTTTCGTCACAGATGGGCTGTTCTGTGGACCAAGCTGGTAAGAAGCACAGGGAAGCCAGTGGAGATTGGATTGCTGCTTACCGCTCCTAGAAGTGAATTGATAGTGTTATGGACTAGGGTTCTTGACCTTCCTTAATCGATAGAAATTGATAAGAGGCCAGACAAGAAATTCAGGCCGTGCTTTATTGGGGCCCCTGCTGCAGCAGGTGGGGAGCGAAAACAAGTAACAGGTTCCCTTGCTCATTTCTGGGGAGGGGCAGCAAGCTGGTTCCTTATATGGGGTGAGGATAAGGGTGTGTCCAGGGGTCGGGCTGGAGGTGTGGCTTAGGTGGCTTGCCCACCCTTTTGGTGGAGTTGAGTGCAGGTGACGTGCACATTACCCCTGTTTTTGCTCCGGGCTCTTCAGAAGTAGCAGTTGGGTTTTTGATCTCTTTGTATCTTGTTGTCCATAATTTGCCCCAATTGGGCATGCACACAGTTATTTTTAGTCCCTCATAGTTTCTTTATATTTTGTTGATTGAGGAGACATTTTTCCAGGTGCAAGCACTGCAGCAGAGGGTCCCTGGTCCCAGCCTGTCTCAGTAAGGGTCTGATAGAGGTCTGATACAGACTTTCTAAAAGCCCTGGGCTATGATTGACCTTCTGGGAAGAAATCATAATTCATTACAACTATTTTTAAAGTACCTTTCAGAGATCAGATGCTGGGTTGGGCAGGGAGACTGTAATGTTTGGAAAACCATGTCCCAGAATAGGGCTTGGTGTGGCAAGGAGGCTTTCACTAGGCTGGGAGATGTCCCGGAAAAGATCACAGTAGCACAGGGTAACAAGGTTCATGGTGGAGTGTTGTAAGTGTGGCATCACTCAGTGACTAGTAGAAAGGGCATTGGCGAGTCATACTGAAATATTTTTCAGCTATTTACTAGGAATGTGATGCACTTTCTAGAACTTTCCAAAGTTGGTTATCATGGCCAGACCTGCATTGTAAAGGTAGCGTGAGGATTGAAGGAGGTGGTAGATGAGAGGCCCTTGGCACGACGCTTGATGCAAGAAAGTAGTCAATAAATTTTTTTTCAACCTCTCTTCCAGGACTGTAATAAGCCATAAAAGGGTGGTGTTTGTGTAGAACTTGTCTGCAAGCCAACGCATTTCAAGCTGGATGGTAATCCCTTTGGGGCATGGCTAGCTCCCATGGGTATTGGAAATACCCATTCCTACTCACTATGTCCTTTCTTCACTTAAAATATGGTCTTTCATAAGACTTTGTCCACAGAAGTGCTTCCAAACCTTCCCTGATTCTCCTCAAGCTAACCACCTCTCACCCAGCACCAACTGAGAATGCCCCTTAACTTTTAAGACTAGGGTGTTTAGAGGCAGAGAAAGGATTGCCAGTTAAGAATTGCAAATAATTTTCTGTCTTTAGAGATGGGGATTTTAATTTGCTTTTGAAGGCTCAAATCATCAGAATAGTCCCCACTAGTTATACAAATTAAGTAACAAATTTATTCATTTATTCCTAAAAGAGATACCCCATGATATATTATTGATAGTTAAGAGTGCAGTTTCTGGAGCCAGACTGCCTGGGTTCAAACACCAGCTCTCCTATTATGGTGGTGAATCCCCAAAGATGACCCCTAAATAACCTCACCTCCTGGTATTCACGCCTTTTTCTAGTACCCCCAAACATTGAATCTTGGCTGGCCCTATGAAAAAATAAAATGAGACAGAAGTGATACTACATGACTTCTGGGGTTGGGGCATGAGAAATCTTAAAGCTTTTGCCTTAGTCTCTTAAAACATGAACTCTGGGGGAATCTAGCTGCCATAAAAGGACTGCCATGCTATGAGGAAGCCCAAGCTAGCCTTGTAGCGAGGCTTCATGGAGAGAGAGAGAAAGATGCTCAGACAGCCCCCAGCTGTTCCAGTATTCCCAGCTGGGGTGCCAGACATATGAGTGAGAAAGTCATCTTGGAGGACCAGCCCCAGTTAAGACTTCAGACAACTTAAGCCCTAGCTGAGAACTGATAGTAATTGCATGAGATAATTCAAGCAAGAATCACCCAGCTGAGACTAGTGAAGTCGCAAAACCATAAGAAATAAGAGTACATTGTTGTTTTAAGCCACCAAATTTTGGGGTTGTTTGTTATGCAGCAGTAGATTACCAAAACAGTTACTTACTAGCTGTATGACCTTGACCTTGAGTTACATACTAGCTGTATGACCTTGAGATGAGTTTCCTTGTCTATAAAATATGGCTAATAGTACTCTCTACCTCATAGGATCATTTTGGGCATTAAATTAGTTATTGCATGTACAGTATTAAAAACCGTGCTTAGCACATGGTAAGTACTCGAAGAAAAAGTATTATTCATCCATGAAATATTTATTGAATGCTTAATATGTGTCAGGCCTTGTTTTATATTCTGGAGATATAATAGTGAAGGTTCTTGTACTGATGGTGTTTACTCTCTATGGGGAGAAGAGAGACAATAAAATAGATCACAAATAGTAGGGTAGGAATAAGTACCATGAAGACAATAAAACAAGGTGATGTAATAGAGACTGAGGCTGACGATGTGACATTTGAATTGAAACCTGGATGATGCAAAGCATCTCCCCACTGATGGTTCCTGAAGAAACTGTGAGGTCATCACTGCTCTGAATGCAGATGACTAGGTATGTGGCATTAAGCAACTTCTGACATTTCTTGTCCATTACGAGTACAAAATGTCTTCTGGATGATTACGAGTGAAAAGGCCTTGCTCATGAATTAAGGTTAACTCCTGTGGACAGGGTAGTGGATTTGGTTTGCTTCTTTGCTTCTTTATATTTGGTTTGTTTGGCTTTTACTTTTGAAAGGTGCTTTGGGATGTGGACAGGGGAAGAGCTGAAGGGTCAGTTTTTGTGCGTAATGTTGTCTTGGGTCCCAGGTGACATGGAGTGATGCAGAGTTGGGAGGAAGGTGTTGTCCTCATCCTGGCTCACAAGTCTCTGCAACTTGGGAGGGTGCAGAATCTTAGGAGCATCAGAAAATAACACCCTTGAAACAGATAGCTGCTTCCTCTTCATCGGCCCGTTCAGGGGACTTGGACTCCATCACCAGGAACATTCTACTTATCCATTCATCTGTGAATGGACACTTGGGTTATTTCCACTTCTGGGCAATTTTAATAACGCTGCTGTGAACACTGGTGTTCATGTGTCTGTTTGAGTCCCTGCTTTCAATCCCGTTGGGCATACACCTAGGAGTGGAATTGCTGGATCATGTGGTAATTCTCTGCTTTATGAGGAGCCACCAAACTGCTTTCCAGCAGTAAGAGAGGAAAGACACGTGAACGCTATCACTAGGGAGCCAGACAGCTTTGTGGGCCTGTGTAGACATCCCTTGGAGATACTCCAAAACAACTGAGATTTTAGGGGGGATTCTGGCACAGTCATCAAGCTAATAGGAACTTGCACCATTGTTCTTTAGGGATTACAACTAGGCATTTATTGTGTGGGGGATACATATATGTGGTAGAAAAAAAATTTTTTTTACAGCAAGGCAATTATCAAGAGCCATACATTTACCCTAGGAATTGCCCAATATACTTGTTTTAATTATTATATTAATTGTGATTTATAATTTTAATGAACTTGCTTTATTCTCCATAAGTCTTATATATATTTATCCCTATAAATCTGAGCAATGCATATATTGTTTTATTACTCTCTATAAATCTTAGCTATTTATATATCTGAAAATAATGAAACTATATTTCTTAGTAGAGAAATAAATCATAGAATTATTAAGTCAGAAAGGAATTACCAGAAAGCATTCCTGACTGTCTATCCCCCAGTGCAGGCTGGAATCTACTTCCTCTGTGTTCCCATAGCATCCGGGGAGTATCTTTATTGCAACACTGATCACTGATCATCTGTTTACTAATCTGTCTCCTCTACTAAACTGAAAAGCTCTTGCGGACAAGACCCTTATTTTAGTTTTCTGTTCTCCTAGTAGCTAACATAGTGCTTGACACAGGCAATAGTAGCTGATGAAAGAATGAATGTATAAATGAATGAATGTTCAAATGAATGAGTGAATGAATGAATAGATCAATGACTACACCTCCTCTTAGGCAGAACAGCACAGAAGCTATAGATCTCTGCAGAAGAGTATCAATTTATTGCCAAAGATCTCTAGGGAAGGAGACTTATTCTGAAAATGACTTATTCTGAAAATGTTTGTAATCTGCAGAATGCTACTGTTAAAAGAGATGTTCCCTTCCTGCATCCTCCTTGCTTCTAGTTGTGTGCCATATGTGTGCTGTTTGCACCTCCCCCTGCGTTTGTGCATTACCAGTCACCTTATGGCTGTACTGGGTGACCACCAGTCAGTCAGCATAACATCAGTGACATGAACAGAACAACACACCCTGTGGATTTAATGTCGATTTCTGCATATTTACTTTCCAATATGGGTGAACATTCTTAGATGCATCATTGTGTGAAGTTCTTCTTCTGTGCCTTCTGTTCCACTGCACAGTGTCACTATAAATACGCATTACACTTCTCATATACGCAAAAGTACAGTGCTGCAATATTAACGTTGACTTTGTAAGCTGTTAGTTTTATGTATAAAACCATTCGGGGTTGGAATTTGTAAATAGTTAAGTAGAGAAATAGATAAAACAGTTAATATGAATTAAGAGTGTGTTCTTTTTTTTGAATTTTATTTTATTAAAAACATTTTTTTTATACAGCAGGTTCTTACTAGTTATCCATTTTATACATATTAGTGTATATATGTCAATCCCAATCTCCCAGTTCATCCCACCACCACCACCACCAAGAGTGTGTTCTGTTAGCTACTTCACTTTGGTAAAAACGTTACATTCTTTTAAAGCCAACACATCCTTATAAAAATGTAAGTGATAGAAGGCTGAATGAAAGAGATTAGATTATAACATAATTCTCACATTTGTAGAATTGCTTGGTTGAATGAGCATTTATAACATTGAATAATATCACCTTAAGTATTATATTTAAGTTTAGGTATTTCATTCCATTCAGCCAATAAATCTTTTGAAAAAAAAAGTCATTTGGGGCAATTCTTCACATCTTGTGAGGATGAATTAACAGTAAAATTGTCATCCTGTTGATGAGGACACTTCCCTCTGGCTGAGTAGTGATTTTCACACTTCCCCAAGATATGTATTCAGTGATCCTGGGGGCTTTTATGAGGGAAACAGACATGGTAGCTTCTGTTGCAAAGCCAGGCAACAAGAGGCAAGATTTTTCTTCCCACTTAGTGTTATTCTGTGAGCTGTGACGAAGACACAAGATGGAGCACCTATGAGGGATGCAACAAGAAAGGATGTTGGTATGGGAATCAATGAAATTATTTTATTTGATTTAGGCAAAAAGTATTTACTGAGCACCTAGCATGTTCTAGGCAGTGTTTGGGCACCAGGGATATGTCAATGAACCGGGCAGACAGAGATTCTTGCCCTCAAGGAGCTTTGCATGCCTTGCATGTGCTGGGAGCAGTGAAGAAGCCTGTGGAGTGAACAAAGGGGAAGGGAGCAGACGCTGAGGTCAGACAGGGAAGGGTGGGGTAGATCCTATACGGCCTGGAGACCAGTGTGCGTGAGATAGAGAGCCTATCAGTCAGGGTCTCCATGGAAAACAGCATGCTTGAAATAGCATGTTGGGGATGGGGTGTTGTTTACAGAGAAGCTGTTTAAAAAGGGTAGGGAAGCCTAGAGGAGAGAGATATTACTAGAACCCAGGAGTCAACCCAAGGGGACCTCACAGAGAAGGAGCCAGGGAAGTTAATATCCTGACCTAATTCTCTTCCGTGTTTTCTGTTTCCTGTTGGGGCTTCCCACGGCCACAGCACCCGAAGACAGTGGTTGACGCATTGATCCAGGTTAACCACCCAGTAAGGGGAGTAGGATGGAGATGGGAGGAGAATGGATCCAGAGGGACAAATGGAAGACATTGGGCACAGGAAGCCTGTATCAGCAGTCTCCAGAGAAACAGGACCAGTAAGACATGGATATACATATACACACATGCATATATACATACAAACGTATACACATGTGCATATAATGTACATATATGTATACATATAAACACACATATACATATGTATATAAAATATATACACACATACATATATAGAGATTTGTTTCAAGGAATTGGCTTATGCAATTATGGAGGCTGGCCAATCGGAAATTTGTAGGTCAGGTCAATTGGCTGGATTCTTTCAGTCGGGAGCTGAGATGCTGCAGTCTTGAGGCAGAATTCCTTCTTCCTCAGGGAAAGGTTTTGCTCTTAAGGCCATTCAGCTGATTGGATGACGCCTACCCACATTATCAAGACAGCCTTCTTAGTGAGCTGATTGTAGATGTGAACACATCTATGAAGTACCTTCATGGCCACACCTAGGTTAGTGGTCGATTGAATCATTAGGTGCTACAGCCCAGCCAAGTTGACACGTGAAACTCACCATCCAGCACCACATCAGTGTTCTGGGCCAGGAGTGACATCATGTGACTTGTGCTTGTAAAGGATCACCTGGATGCTGTGTTGAGAATAGAGCATAGGCTGCTGGGGTGGAAGAGGGGAGCCTAAGTAGGAGGGTCTTTCTGTAACTTAGGTGAGAGGAGATGATGGCTTGGACCAGCCATGGAGGAGGTGAGGGCTGGTCAGTGTCTGGAGATACTTTAAAGTAGAGCCAATAAGAATTGTCGATGGACAAAATGTGGGGTGGAAGAGAAACAGAGGAGCCAAGGATGGCTTCAGAATTCTTGGCGGGAGCAAACCGGAAGGAGGAGATCAAGGTGGCACAGAAGCTGGGGTGGAGCGGATTTGCCGGGGTGAGCAGGGGTTCCGTTATGACATGTTAAGCTGGGGTGTACATCAGACCCCACAGCAAAATGTCCTTCCAGATACCGCTTAACCAGCAGAGAGAACAGGCGGCAGGTAACAGATTGCTTCCTATTCTTGATCCAGTGCCTCGGAAAAAGTAATGAAAATGTTACAAACTTGATCAAATGGCAGCAGTGAGCCCCGTCTTTAAAGCGTGAGGTTCAAGGAGCTGCTGCAGTATAGGACTATGCTTAGGTGTGCCGGCGGCTGAAGATAAAGGTGCTCATGAAGCTTTTGAAATGAAGACGGTATATAGTAAAAAACAAAAAAATCACTTCACTTCACTGTTAATGTCTAGAAAGACATTTCTTCTGCTTCAAATGACCTGGTGTATTATAGCAATAAATCCTGTTTCTTGCCTACCCTAAACCTATTATTCAGAGCCATAACGTCACTATTTTACATTGAAAATTAGGAATTGGAATCTTGAGTTTGAACTGGGGTACAAAGTGTTTGGTTGCTGAGACTTTGGCAATTTCCCAACACCGGATGTTTTCCTTCACCTTTCAGAGAAATAAAGCAATAACTTAACATTGGGCATATTTTCAAGCTACACCCAAATGCTGCAGCAGAAAGTGAAAAAATACTTTCTAGAGCTAAGTATTATCAAGACAGAATCAGGAACCCATTCATTGCTCTTGCCCAAATTGAAACAGTCAGCTTTCTAGGCCTTGAGTGTGATAAATCCATCAGTCTTAACATTTTACAGAATGCTGCCATGTGTAATGAGAAATCACCGTTATTCCGGGTCCTAATTTGATTTGACTCTCCAGAACTTTCTGACAAAGCCAGCAAACACTTGATGCCATTCTTGACATCCTATGATGCTTAGGATTTTCTAACTTTTAGAGACAAGAATAAAAATAAAACTGACTGCCTCTGGTACTATTACCAAATGTATTGGCACACTCTAGAATCATCCCTCTTGTTATTGTGAAAATACTATTAATTGTAAGATAGTAAATGAATTAAATTTTAGACTTTTAAAAACAGGCCTAGAGTTGACAAACTGTGTACATTGCCTGTATCTGTTAAATGGTCCTTGGAGGCCAAAAGTTTGAGAAACACTATTCAAGACAGTGCTCTCCTTAAGAGCAGAAGCCACAGTTATGTTTGTCCTTTCCTTAGAGCCCAGCAGGTGACCTGACACGTAGTAGGTCCTTGATAAATATTTGATTAATTTATTGAAAAAAATTGGATAGCCTTCCTAGAAGAAACAAAAGAATTATCATTGTTCCCTTGTGTTTTTTGTCCTGCCTGCAAGGAACTTGCATTCGTTTGGGACGAGTTTACAGCCATTGCATTCCTGTGTTTTACTGATGAGTTATCGTCAACACATTCTGCTGCACTTTCCTCACACGTTTCAGTTACTTTTCTGAGCAGAGACAAAGAACCACAAGTCACAACCCTCTACAACAATTCAGCTTTAGCTCCCTTGGGAAACTGTGAAATTAACCACTAATATTTTCTGTTTTTACTCACTTATGAAATGGCTGTTACTTCAGATTAAGAATACAGTTGATATTAATGCTACTGAACTGAACTTGGGTCCACTTGCCTGCCCACTGTGCAGCAAAGCCAATCTGCTGACACTGGTTTGTAGTGAAGGAAAGTACAGTGTTTATTTGCAGGGCACCAAGCAAGGAAAATGGGCAGCTCATGTTCAAAAGACCCAAACTCCCTGATGGCTTTCAGGGAAGGGTTTTTAAAGGCAACATTTGGGATGAGGGTTGCAGATCATGGACTTTCTTCTGATTGGTTGGTGGCGTGGTAACAGGGTGATGTTTTTGGAATCTTAACCATCAACCTTGTGGTTCCAGCCATTCTGGGGTCTACAAGCTTGTGGTCAGCATGTAGTCACTATTTTCCACTTTAGTGTGGGTCTTAGTTTCTGCAGAACAACTGGAAGATATGCATCACCATGTTATGTCTATCCCTTGAGCAGGAACTAGGACTCTGTTTTATCACTGAACTATTGTTTAGGCTATCGCTACTTTTCTTGCTTAACTGCTTTTCCTTTGTTTCTGAATTCCACCACTTCTCTAATTAGTAACTGGCTGAGTCTGTGCTTTGGAACTAAAGGAAGGCCCAAGAGACTAAAGCCTTTCTCTGCACACAAGAAACAGGGGACACGGAGGGGGGTGGCTTTTGTACCTCTGTGGGCTCCATGGGGTCCTGCTCGATTTCACTCCCCCCTTTTCTTTGATACTCTTCAATCCTGAGGGGATCAGGGGCGGGACAAGAACGGAAGTAAAGTTTTGGATAGAGAGGTTAATCGTAAACTTGGCAGGGTAACTCAGTTTTAGGGAGACTGGGTTTCATTAACAGGACAGCATAAATTAGATATGGCTTGTAGTAAGTTGTGAGATTTTTATACTGGATCACGGGGCGATGGACTATGACTAGACTTTATAGCAATTTGTTGTTCAGGTTCATATCAATTTCAGAGTTCCTCAGTAGCAGGTTTCAAGTTTGCACAGTGTTGTGGATGGCACTTAACTAGTGGCTGTGTTATGATACATAATACTTGTAATTTTAGCCAACATTTATTGAGCCTTAAGTAAGCAGCAAGCACTGTTCTAAACTCAGTAGACTGAAAGATATATGTTCGTACCATCTGCATGACATTGTGTATTTCTGCTTATTTTAGTTTTGGAGGGTTTTTTTTAGGTATACTTTACATAGAGTGAAAGGCACAAATTTAATATTTATAATTCAATGTATTTGACAAATGCATCCACCTGTGTAACTGACACCTCCTCCATTTCCAGTACCCAGAACCTTCGCTCTCACTCCTTCCCAGACAATTCAACATCCCTCCACGGTACAAGCACCATAGATTAGTTTTTCTTGTCCTAGAACTTTATAAAAATGGAATAATTTGGAAAGCACTCTTTTTTCTTCTTCAGAATTTACTCGGCATAATGTTTTTGGATTTATCAATACTGTTGTGTCAGTAGTTTGTTTCTTTTATTGCTAAATATTATTCCATTGTATGAGTACACCACGGTTTGTTTACCCATTCTCCTGGTGATGGACATTTGGGCTATGATGAATAAAGCTGCTGTGAACTTTTTGTGAAGGGCTTTTCAATGCATATGTGTTTTCTTTTCTCTTGTGTAGCTACCTAGCAGTAGAATTCATGAGTCATGGGATAGGTACACATGTACCTTCATAGGAAACTGCCAGATCAGTTTCCAAAGTGGTGACCCTTTTACACTCCCACCAGCAATGGCAGAAAGTTCTGTGTGCTCCACATTCTGGCATTTGATATCATCATCAATCTTTCATTTTATTTATTTATTATTATTTTTTTAAACAACTTTATTGGAGTATAATTGCTTTAAAATGGTGTGTTAGTTTCTGCTGTGTAACAAAGTGAATCAGCTATACATAAACATATATTCCCATATCTCCTCCCTCTTGCATCTCCCTCCCACCCTCCCTATCCCACCCCTCTAGGTGGACACAAAGCACTGAGCTGATCTCCCTGTGCCATGCAGCTGCTTTGCACTAGCTATCTGTTTTACATTTGGTAGTGTATATATGTCCATACCACTCTGTCACTTGGTCCCAGCTTACCCTTCCCCCTTCCCGCATCCTCAAGTCCATTCTCTATGTCTGCATCTTTATTCCTGTCCTGCCCCTGTGTTCATAAGAACCTTTTTTTTTTTTAGATTCCGTATATATGTGTTAGCATGCAGTATTTGTTTTTCTCTTTCTGACTTACTTCACTCTGTATGACAGTCTCTAGCTCGATCCACCTCACTACAAATAACTCAATTTCGTTTCATTTTATGGCTAATATTCCATTGGATATATATGCTACAACTTCTTTATCCATTCATCTGTTGGTGGACACTTAGGTTGCTTCCATATCCTGGCTATTATAAATAGAGCTGCAATGAACATTGTGAAACATAACTCTTTTTGAATTATGGTTTTCTCAGGGTATATGCCCAGTAGCGGGATTGCTGGGTCGTATGGTAGTTCTATTTTTAGGTTTTTAAGGAACCTCCATACTGTTCTCCATAGTGGCTGTATCAATTAACATTCCCACCAACAGTGCAAGAGGGTTCCCTTTTCTCCACACCCTCTCCAGCATTTATTGTTTGTAGATTTTTTGATGATGGCCATTCTGACTGGTGTGAGGTGATACCTCATTGTAGTTTTGATTTGCATTATTCTAATGATTAGTGATGTTGAGCATCCTTTCATGTGCTTGTTGGCCATCTGTATATCTTCTTTGGAGAAATGTCTATTTAGGTCTTCTGCGCATTTTTGGATTGGGTTGTTTGTTTTTTGATATTAAGCTACATGAGCTGCTATATATTTTGGAGATTAATCCTCTGTCAGTTGCTTCATTTGAAAATAATTTCTCCCATTCTGAGGGTTGTCTTTTTGACTTGTTTATAGTTTCCTTTGCTGTGAAAAAGCTTTTAAGTTTCATTAGATCCCATTTGTTTATTTTTGTTTCCATTTCCATTTCTCTGGGAGGTGGGTCAAAAAGAATCTTGCTGTGATTTATGTAACAGAGTGTTCTGCCTGTGTTTTCCTCTAAGAGTTTTATAGTGTCTGGCCTTACAATTAGGTCTTTAATCCATTTTGAGTTTCTTTTTGTGTATGGTGTTAGGGAGTGTTCTAATTTCATTCTTTTACATGTAGCTGTCCAGTTTCCCCAGCACCACTAATTGAAGAGACTGTCTTTCCTCCATTGTATATTCTTGCCTCCTTTATCAAAAATGAGGTGACCATATGTGTGTGGGTTTATCTATGGGCTTTCTATCCTGTTCCATTGATCTATATTTCTGTTTTTGTGCCAGTACCATATTGTCTTGATTACTGTAGCTTTGTAGTATAGTCTGAAGTCAGGGAGCCTGATTCCTCCAGCTCTGTTTTTCTTTCTCAAGATTGCTTTGGCTATTCGGGGTCTTTTGTGTTTCCATACAAATTGTGAAAATTTTTGTTCTAGTTCTGTGAAATATGCCATTGGTAGTTTGATAGGGATTGCATTGAATCTGTAGATGGCTTTGGGTAGTAGAGTCATTTTCACAATGTTGATTCTTCCAATCCAAGAACATGGTATATCTCTGCATCTTTTTGTATATCCTCTTTGATTTCTTTCATCAGTGTCTTATAGTTTTCTGCATATAGGTCTTTAATCTCCTTAGGTAAGTTTATTCCTAGGTATTTTATTCTTTTTGTTGCAATGGTAAGTGGGAGTTTCCTTAATTTCTCTTTCAGATTTTTCACCATTAGTGTATAGGAATGCAAGAGATTTCTGTGCATTAACTTTGTATCCTGCAACTTTACCAAATTCATTGATTAGCTCTAGTAGTTTTCTGGTGGCATCTTTAGGATTCTCTCTGTATAGTATCATGTCATCTGCAAACAGTGACAATTTTACTTCTTCTTTTCCAATTTGTATTCCTTTTATTTCTTTTTCTTCTCTGATTGCTGTGGCTAGGACTTCTAAAACTATTTTGAATAATAGTGGTGAGAGTGGACATCTTTTTTCCTGATCTTAGAGGAAATGCTTTCAGTTTTTCACCATTGAGAATGTTTGCTGTGGGTTTGTCGTATATGGCCTTTATTATGTTGAGGTAGGTTCCCTCTATGCCCACTTTTGGGAGAGTTTTTATCATAAATGGCTGTTGAATATTGTCAAAAGCTTTTGTGCATGTATTGCGATGATCATATGGTTTTTATTCTTCAATTTGTTAATGTGGTGTATCACATTGATTGATTTGCGTATATTGAAGAATCCTTGCAACCCTGGGATAAACCCCACTTGATCATGGTTTATGATCCTTTTAATGTGTTGTTGGATTCTGTTTGCTAGTATTTTGTTGAGGATTTTTGCATCTATATTCATCAGTGATATTGCTGTGTAATTTTCTTTTTTTGTAGTATCTTTGTGTGGTTTGGGTATCAGGGTGATGGTAGCCTCGTAGAATGAGTTTGGGAGTGTTCCTCCCTCTGCTATATTTTGGAAGAGTTTGAGAAGGATAGGTGTTAGCTCTTCTCTAAATGTTGGATAGAATTCGCCTGTGAATCCATCTGGTCCTGGGCTTTTGTTTGTTGGAAGATTTTTAATCACATTTTCAATTTCAGTGCTTGAGATTGGTCTGTTTATGTTTTCTATTTCTTCCTGGTTCAGTCTTGGGAGGTTGTGGTTTTCTAAGAATTTGTCCATTTCTTCCAGGTTGTCAATTTTACTGGCAAATAGTTGTTTGTAGTAATCTCTCATGATACGTTGTATTTCTACAGTGTCAGTTGTTACTTCGCCTTTTTCATTTCTAATTCTATTGATTTGAGTCTTCTCCCTTTTTTTCTTGATGAGTCTGGCTAGTGGTTTATCAATTTCGTTTATCTTCTCAAAGAACCAGCTTTTAGTTTTATTGATCTTAGCTATCATTTCCTTCATTTCTTTTTCATTTATTTCTGATCTGATCTTTATGATTTCTTTCCTTCTGCTAACCTTGGGGTTTTTTCCTTCTTCTTTCTCTAATTGCTTTAGGTGTAAGGTTAGGTTGTTTATTTGAGATGTTTCTTGAGGTAGGATTGTATTGCTATAGACTTCCCCCTTAGCACTGCTTTTGCTGCATCCCATAGGTTTTGGGTCGTCCTGTTTTCATTGTCATTTGTTTCTATGTATTTTTTTATTTCCTCTTTGATTTCTTCAGTGATCTCTTGGTTATTTAGTAGGGTATTGTTTAGCCTCCATGTGTTTGTAATTTTTACATATTTTCTCCTGTAACTGATATCTAGTCTCATAGCACTGTGGTCAGAAAAGATACTTGATACAACTTCAATTTTCTTAAATTTACCAAGGCTTGATTTGTGACCCAAGATATGATCTATCCTGCAGAATGTTCCATGAGCATTGGAGAAGAAAGTGTATTCTTTCGCTTTTGGATGGAATGTCCTATAAATATCAATTAAGGCCATCTTGTTTAATGTGTGATTTAAAGCATCTGTTTCCTTATTTATTTTCATTTTGGATGATCTGTCCATTGGTGAAAGTGAGGCATTAAAGTCCCCTACTATGATGGTGTTACTGTCTATTTCCCCTTTTATGGCTCTTAGCATTTGCCTTAAGTATTGAGGTGCTCCTATATTGAGTGCATACATATTTACAATTGTTATATCTTCTTCTTGGATTGATCCTTTGATCGTTATGTAGTGTCCTTCTTTGTCTCTTGTAATAGTCTTTATTTTAAAGTCTATTTTGTCTGATATGAGAATTGCTACTTCAGCTTTCTTTTGATTTCCATTTGCATGGAATATCTTTTTCCATCCCCTCACTTTCAGTCTGTATGTGTCCCTAGGTCTGAAGTGGGTCTCTTGTAGACAGCATATATATGGGTCTTGTTTTTGTATCCATTCAGCCAGTCTGTCTCTTTTGGTGGGAGCATTTAATCCATTTACATTTAAGGTAGTTATCGATATGTGTGTTCCTTTTTCCACTTTCTTAATTGTTTTAGGTTTGTTATTGTAGGTCTTTTCCTTCTCTTGTGTTTCCTGCCTAGAGAAGTTCCTTTAGCATTTGTTGTAAAGCTGGTTTGGTGGTGCTGAATTCTCTTATCCTTTGTTTATCTGTAAAGGTTTTAATTTCTCCATCAAATCTGAATGAGATCCTTGCTGGGTAGAGTAATCTTGGTTATAGGTTTTCTCTTTCATCACTTTAAATATGTCCTGCCACTCCCTTCTGGCTTGCAGAGTTTCTGCTAAAAGATCAGCTGTTAACCTTATGGGGATTCCCTTGTGTGTTATTTGTTACTCTTCCCTTGCTGCTTTTAATATTTTTTCTTTGTATTTAATTTTTGATAGTTTGATTAATATGTGTCTTGGCATGTTTCTCCTTGGATTTATCCTGTATGGGACTCTCTGCGCTTCCTGGACTTGATTGACTGTTTCCTTTCCCATATTAGGGAAGTTTTCAACTGTAATCTCTTCAAATATTTTCTCCCCTTTCTTTTTCTCTTCTTCTTCTGGGACACCTATAATTCGAATGTTGGTACTTTTAATGTTGTCCCAGAGGTCTCTAAGACTGTCCTCAATTCTTTTCATTCTTTTTTCTTTATTCTGCTCTGCGGTAGTTATTTCCTCTATTTTATCTTCCACGTCACTTATGCGTTCTTCTGCCTCAGTTATTGTGCTATTGATTCCTTCTAGAGAATTTTTAATTTTGTTTATTGTGTTGTTCATCATTGTTTTTTGCTCTTTAGTTCTTCTTTGTCCTTGTTAAATGTTTGTTGTATTTTTTCCATTCTATTTCCAAGATTTTGGATCATCTTTACTATCATTACTCTGAATTCTTTTTCAGGTAGACTGCCTATTTCTTCTTCATTTGTTTGGTCTGGTGGGTTTTTACCTTGCTCCTTCCTCTGCTGTGTATTTCTCTGTCTTCTCATTTTGCTTAACTCACTGTGTTTGAGGTCTCCTTTTCACAGGGTGCAGGTTCGCAGTTCCCATTGTTTTTGGTGTCTGCCCCCAGTGGGTAAGGTTGGTTCAGCAGGTTGTGTAGGCTTCCCGGTGGAGGGAACTCGTGCCTGTTTTCTGATGGATGAGGCTGGATCTTGTCTTTCTGGTGGCAGGACTGTGTCTGGTGGTGTGTTTTGGGGTGTCTGTGAACTTATTATGATTTTAGGCAGCCTCTCTGCTAATGGGTGGGGTTGTGTTCCTGTCTTGCTTGTTGTTTGACACAGGGTGTCCAGAACTGTAGCTTGCTCGTCGTTGTGTGGAACTGGGTCTTAGCATTGAGATGGAGATTTCTGACAGGGCTTTCACCGCTTTATATTACATGAGGCCAGGAGGTCTCTGGTGGACCAATTTCCTGAACTCGACTCTCCCACCTCAGAGGCTCAGGCCTGACACCTGGCTGGAGCACCAAGACTCTGTCAGCCACACGGCATTGGAACCCATATTGAATCTCTAGTCCAGGATCTTTTGGAGTGAAAACGTGATGAGCTCTGGAGCAGCACCAACACACCACTGAGGTGCGCACCATAGATAAACCTTAGACGATCATCAATCTTTCTAATCTTAGTTATTCTGTAGGATGTATAGTAATGTCTCATTGTGATTTTAGTTTGCATTTCCCTGATGACTAATGAGGGTGAAAGCTTTTCATGTGCATATTGGTCTTTCTTTATGAAATGCCTGTTCAAGTCTTGTGCCCATGTTTCTTATTGGATTATTTGTATTTTATCATTAAGTTATAGGAGTTCTCTGTTTATTCTGAATATAAGTTATTTGTTAGATATACGTATTGCAAATATTTTCTTACCATCTGTGGTTTATCTACTCATTTTATGAGTTTCTTTGGATGCCCAGAAATTTAAAATTTTTTGAAGTCCATTTATCAGTTTTTACTCTTGTAGTTAGTGCTTTCTTGCTACCCAGGGTTGTAAAGATACTCTTCTGTATTTTCTTCTAGAAGTTTGTAGGTTTAGCTTTTGCACTTATGTCTATGATCCATCTCAAATTAATTTGTGTATGGTGTGAGGTGGGAGTCAAGCTTCATATTTTTCTGTGTGGGTTTCCAGTTTTCCCAACATGTTTTGTAGAAATTGTTGCGGTTTGAGAAATTAAGGTGAGAAACGAGTGTTCTTAACAATGCATTCTTTGAAGGATACTGTTGTCAACTCACAGTTCTTTTGTGGAGAGTAACTTCATCAAACAAACTTGTTAGGGGTGCCTTGCCCCTCCCTCTTGGCATGAAATGGATGTGCGAAACCAGATTTTGCGGTGTGACTCAGATGCTCATCTTTATTACAAGTTAAGTTTTCATGCTTTTCTTTCTATTTGTAATTTGAAATTAGGGTTGACAATTAAAAAAAAATGGGCAAAAGATCTGAATGGACATTTCACCAAAGAAGATATATGAATAGCCAATAAGCACATGAAGAGATGTTCAGCATCATTAGTCATTAGGGAAATGCAGCCCCAAACCACAATGAGATACCACTTCACCTCCACTAGGATGACTATCATCAAAAAACAGAATAATAAGTGTTGTTGAAGATGTGGAGAAATTGTAACTTTTGTACAATGATGGTAAGAATGTAAAATAGTGCAGCCACTTTAGAAAACAGATTCTTTTAAAGTTAGACATTTACTATATGATCCAGCAATTGCACTCTCAGGTGCAAGAAAAATGAAAACACACATCCACATAAAATTTTGCACAAATATGTTCATAAAAACATTGTTAACAATAGCAAAAAAGTAAGTACATCTCAAATATCCATCAACCAATGCGTGGATAAATAATATGTGTTATGTCATACAATGGAATATTACTTACCCATAAAAAGGAATGAAGTACTAATTTATGCTACAACATGGATGAACTTCAAAGACGCTATGCTAAGTGAGAGAAGCCAGATGCAGAAGACCACAAGTTATATAATTCCATTGATACGAAATATCTGGAAAAAAGCAAATCTGTAGAGATTAGTGGTTGTCTGAGGCTGGGCATGAGAATGAGGAATGACTGAATGGGCTTGAGGAGTGATGGAAGTGTTCAAAAATCGGATTGTGAGGGAGTTTCCTGGTGGTCCAGTTGTTAGGATTTGGTGCTCTCACTGCCGTGGCCCGGGTTCAATCCCTGGTCTGGGAACTGAGATCCCACAAGCCATGTGACACAGCCAAAAAAATTTTTTAAATTAAAAATGAAATTAAATTAAAAAGTAAAATAAGATTTATATATAAAAAAATTGGATTGTGATGACGGCTGCCCAACTGTAAAAATTTACTAAAAATCATTGAAATGTACACTTAAAATGAATGAGTTGTATGGTTTGTAATTTTTACCTCAGTGAATTTTTTTTTTTAAGTGTTTTAGGATTGGAACATTTTGGCCTGAATGGGGTCTGAGATATTAAGGAAACACCAAGACCCTACCTGACACTTGTGGCCAAGTGGGGAATGATACAAGCAGAACTGCCGTGTCTGGCATTATAGGACTTTGGTTTTAAGAATCACTTTCTTGGACTTCCCTGGCGGTCCAGTGGCTAGGAGTCCACGCTTCCACTGCAGGGGGCGCGGGTTTGATCCCTGGTCAGGGAACTAAGATCCAGCATGACGCACGGCCAAAAAAAAGAATCATTTTCTTGAATTGGAAACCCACAAGATAACACCTCCCCTCAACATCAGCCCACACTCTAGGGCAGCCAGGGGCTTTGAGGAAAGGGTGCTTGGTGAAACTTGGGTCTTCTCATTTTATGAATAAGCCTAAGGTTTGCAGTTGAAGAAACAAGAACAGACAGGGGACAGCATGGAGGTGGAGGAGAACACCATGCCAGGCCACGTTTGAACGTAGTGACCCCTGCCCTGCCATGACTTTTCAAGCCATCTGTGCCAGTTACAAGCAGTCTGATCTCGTGCGTTTGTTCTGAGCCTCTCTCCAATGTTGTTCTTCCCATCCACGAGTGTCTTCTTTTTATGATTTTTCCTAAATGTGTTGTCACAGAACATTTAATTTAAATGTCACCCCATGTGAGCAGAAGGGTTCAGCGTCTTTTCTCCTGCTGACTAAACTCTCCTTTGGGAATCCTGAGGTTTTTCTTAAATAGCACGTTAGTTTATCCATTTTTCTTTTGTTTGTAATTTCATTTACGTTTTTTGAAAAGTTTCCTTGTGGGGTGGGGATCTGAGGGGAGGAGAATTTATAAGCAGAGTTAGCTAGGTTGTTGTTCTTGGGAAGACAGTTGTGGAAATAATGGAGGTGCCGCCTTTGTTTACACTGCTCACCGCCGTCCCCAGGATGTGCCCTTTGGGTTGTGGCTTCTGGCATCTCTGAGCCCCACACACACCCTCTTTCTCTCTTACCCTCTCCTTATGGCTCCGCATTTGGGAGGCATCTGGCTACAGTAAGAGTCATCTCTGGCCTCAGATTGTGTTTTCTCTTGTAAAAGTTTTCCACGTCCTCTTTCCTGACAGAACTATACCTTTTTTTTTTTTAATTGGAGTATAGTTGCTTTACACTGCTGTGTCAGTTTCTGCTGTACAGCAAAGTGAATCAGCTGTACATATACATATAACCCCTCTTTTTTGGACTTCCTTCCCATTTGGGTCACTACAGAGCACTGAGTAGAGTTCCCTGTGCTATACAGTAGTTTCTCATTAGTTATCTGTTTTACACACAGTATCCATCGTGTGTATATGTCATCTCAATCTCCCAGTTCATCCCACCCCCTTTCCCCCTTGGTATCCATACATTTGTTCTCTCTGTCTAGAACTACACCTTGTAAACTCGTTCCCCTCCCTCCAGCCATCGTTCCAGCTGCCTTTTGATACTGAAACATATACCTCTAATATCTTAAACTTGCCAAAAGCAAACTTATTACACCCTCTGTCCCTCCACCCTGCTTTCCTCTAAAACCAAACAACACAAAACCTTTCTCTCCTTCTCACGGTCCTTCTAATGTGGATGGTGCCTGCGGGGATTGAAGCCTCGAGGTCATCTTTAGGGAAGCTTCTCCCTGCCATCCCCCCTCTCGTCCCCACCACCTTAAGTGAACCCAGCTTTCCGCTGCAGATGCTCACTGTGAAATTAAAACAACAACAAAATGTCATTTTTTTGCCTACCAGATTGACATGTCTTGACAGCATCTGTGTAGTTGAGGGTGTGAAACGTGGGACTGTGAATTAATTCAGCGTTTCCTGGGTCTAGTCTGTAATCATCTAAAATGCCCATACTCCTTGACTTAGCAAATCCATTTCTAGGAATTCATCCTACAGAAATATTCCCTTACGCACAAGAAGCCTTATATTATTGTGATTATAATAGCATTATTTATAGTAATGAAAAATTAGAAACATACTGAAAGCAGAAAAATATGTAATTGTTTCTGTAAATTATGGTACAGGCATACATTAGAATAAAGCCATTAAAAAATGGTAACGTAGCTGTCTTTTAGTTCTTTTGAGTCTTCCATAGCAGGGGTCCCCAAACCCTGGGCCATGGACAGGTACCGGTCCGCGGCCTGTTAGGACCCGGGCCGCACAGCAGGAGGTGAGCTGCGGGCGAGCGAGTGAAGCTCCATCTGCCGCTCCCCATCGCTTGCGTCACCGCCTGAACCATCCCCCACCTCCTCCCCTCCCCGGTCCGTGGAAGAACTGTCTTCCATGAAACCGGTCCCTGGTGCCAGAAAGATTGGGGACCACTACTCCGTAGCATCTAGCATAATTCTTGGTATTTGATAAGTGCTTAATAGAATCTGGCTTTTCTTTTTTAAATGTACTCTTGTACATAATTTTATAATGTTATACCTAACATACTCTTAAAGTAACCTAAGACTATAGTGTCATATCATTCTTATTACTTCTTAATAAAAATCACCTTAGTGACCTCTGGTTAAGCATGGTAGATTAAACACATGTGCTTATATCTGCCCCCTCTCAAGATCCCACCAAAATTACAGTAAGGAAATTTAAAAATTTAAACCCACAAAGACAAAGGGAACTGGAATGGTACTAACAGTACGTGAGAGATACCAACAAAATTTTGGAGGATAAGAAAGCAGATGGCCAACGGTAACTGAATTAGCAAAGGAGAGAGAATGAAATCGTGACTTTCAGAGGGGAGGGGGCGCTGCCACCGCGGAGCAAGCTGATTTGTGCCACGGAATCCCTGCCACGGAACTGGAGGCACCAGGTTTCCTGGAAGGCAGTGGAGCAGGGGAGGTTAAATTGGAGTTATGTTTGAAAGCCTTTTAAGAGCAGTTAACCTCTCAGGTTCCCTCCCCGACTCCCAGCAGCAGGGCGGCTGCCTCCCTTCCCTGTTGCCCTCCATCATGGCAGAGCTTCTTCTCTGGGAACCAGAGAGGTTCTGGACTTGGGAACTGCAGGTCCAGCAGAAGGGGCCAGGCTGTTGGGGAGGTCCTCCCAATCCCCCTTCCTTCTGCTTCTCTCATGAAAGCTGCAGCAAAGCCTTTACCCCTCGGACAAGACATTGAAGGATCTCAGCGAAAATGAACAGCCCCAAGGGAAGGACCTCCAGACACTGACTTTTGGGAGACCCCGGGAAAAAGCCAGTCTGTCCCCAGTCACGCTGTGGTGACTAGCCCTGCCACAGAGCTTCCCATCTGCCTCACCTCAGTCGAGGGTTCCTAGACATTTGAGGAAAGGCTCTTACCTGAAAGAGTGGAGCCCAAACAGACAGAAACCAAAAAACTCCAAGGAAACAGAGACAATGCAGAGAGCAGAAGAAAATTTCAAAATGAATACTGTTCTCCTCAGAGAGATCAAAAAGGATATTGTTCACATAAAATAAAAGCAGGATGCTTAAAAAAAAAAAAAGAAAAAATAAGTTAAACACTCTCAGAAATTAATAATTCGGTAGAAATGAAAAATTAATTTCAATTAATTTTTAAATTGATAGAGGGCTGGAAGATAAACTTGAAGAAGATACTCAGAAAGCAAAATATTAGAGAGAAAAGGTAAGAAAATTAGAGGATCCAGGAAGCCCCATCTGACTAGGGAGAGTTCTAGAAAAATAGAACAGAGAATACGAAAGGGAGGGAATTATCAAAGAAATAATACTCAGCACAATGAATGAAAAAGATAAACACCAAGGCGCATCTTTATTAAACTTAGATGAGAAAATCCTGCAAGCTTCTGGAGGGGGCGGAAATCACGTAGAAAGGGAAAGGAACATTAGTTTATTGGAAGCTAGAAGTCAGTAGAACAATGCCTTTAAAATTCTAATGAAAATTATTTTTAGGCTATAATGCTATACCCTGCCAAACTGTCAGACAAATGTGAGCACAGAATTAAGGCGTTATTTTTTTTGTTTCTTTGTTTGTTTTGTTTTGTTTTGTTTTGTTGGCCACACCATGCGGCTTGTGGAATTTTAGTTCCTTGACCAGGGATCAAACCCAGGCCCTCGGCAGTGAGAGCGCTGAGCCCTAACCACTGGACCGCCAGGGAATTCCCAACACGGTTTTAGAAATGGAAGATCTGAAACTCTTTATCTCTGTATACCCTTTGTAAGAAAACTACAAGAGGATGAGCTCCAGAAAAATGAAGGAATAAAGCAAGCAAGAAAGAAGACATAGGAGCCCCGTGGGGGATTTCCTGAGTTAATGGCTAAGCAAAATCCCAGCCTAACAGCTGTGCAGCAGGACTTGAGAGTAACCAGACCAGACCAGAGAGATAGAGGGCTGGAGGGTGGAAGGCTCCAGAATCAATATTTCAAAGAGGAAAATGGAACTGATAAAACACCTGTGGCTGACGATTACTGAGAGGGGTTTGAGTGACAAGCACGTGGAAAACAAAGGAAGCTTAAAGAACAAGGCAATAAATTAGCCCTAAGAAAAACAAAAAAATTGTGCAAGAAATGTAACAACTTAGTTCAACAGTGAATAATATTTATGTGGTCGGTCGTAGTACTGGAAATTCTAAATATTGATTTAACCAGAATTTTCATGGGGGAAGAGGGAAAATAGTAGTAAGTTAAGAGATAGAGATTTAAAAGCATAAATCAAGAAATAAGCAATTATACCCCAATAAAAATGTTAAAAAAAAATAGAAGCACAAGCATTTTATTAAAAAGCAAGGAGGTAAATGCCAGATAAAACAGTCGAAAGAGTTAAATTGGTTATCCCTGAGGAATCAGGGATGGGAAGAGGGGCAGGGCTGTTATTTTCCGTTAAAGCCTTGTAGTGCTATTTTAAGTTATAAACTATGATTTTTTTGGATAAACGAATTAGGTTTAAAAACAATTTGAGTTCCTTCTTGTAACAACCTAATGCGGCCACACGAACCCTGTTTCTTACTCCTTCAAGAGAACATTGGATGCTCACATTCGCATCTGTTCTGCTTGGAATGTGTTTATTACCTTCCTGTGACTTCTCTTATCCCAGAAGGGAAAGGCTTTCTCTTTCATTCCTAGTAAAATAGTAGAATTTTGTGTTCCAGGGCCATTACAGATTTTTCAGATGATATTACAGATTACAAAAGGATTTTCTTGAAAATATCACTTCAGGTTTTTTTCTTAAGTCATCACATAGAAATCAGCGCTATTCTATAAAAGCTTTCAAAAAAAATTACACCCACATGTCATTAAGGAGAAAACACGGGTTCTGTATGACCCAAAGGCCCCTGGCTAGCAAAGGACAACACTGGCTTCTATGTCTGTTACCCTTAAGCCTAGCTGTCAGACGACACAGACCAGTGGCTTAGGGTAGGGATGCTTTCTCTCTATGAATCTCCACCAATCATGTTTATCCCATTCTGGATTAACTCATGCTGACAGCTTCTGGGGAATTGAAAATATATCCTAAAATGACTTAAGTACTTTGTTCTATTTTTTGAAGGTGTGAAGAAATTGGCTAGATTTAATTCTATGACCTATCTGCAGTCTTTTATCATGAAACACAGCTAAGAAGAAGCAATGACTATCCTTTCTTTAAAAAAGTTATAATCCATCATATGCAGATTGAGAGATTATAGCAAACCAGACTGCTTGGGATGGGTGGTGTTTTTACAGTCTTCTTCTCTCACATGTCTTAATGGAGCCCTAACTTGATCCAGGGAGGCACTGCCAGGTTCTATGTCACAGGGACCCTGGGAGTTTATGTTTTCCCCACCTGGATATGTGTCACTGTGCCAGCTGCTATTATTTATGGCATAGATGGCATATGGCATGATAAATGGCATAGAAAGTCCCCAAACTGTTTGCAGATCTGAGACTAAAATGAAGATAGAAAACTCTTCCCCAACTCCATCCTCACCTTCCCTGCATTTTTTTGATGCCTGGACTCCAGCTGCCTGTGGGTTCAGACTCAGATGAATCAGAATGGAGCAGTCCTGCCCCTGAAAGGTTCACAGACCACCTGGAGACAGAGCACACACCCCAGACCCTGTGGGCCCCGTAGATGCTGAGGGATCTACCAAAAGAGAGGGGAGAACGGTAGAACAGTGGGCTCTGGGAGCGGAAAGAGGGAAGATAACACCCCCCTGAGTGTGGACATTGGTCAAGCAGTGGGAGGCTGGTTGGTTCCTAGAGAAGGTGCATTTGGCCCAGACTTTGAAATCGGGGTGGCAGTCGACAGACTGAGATGGGGAGAGAAGATTCCAGGCAGGGGTTATGCATGTGATCTCATAGAGGTGGGAATGGAAAGGGGCTGACTGTTTTCGAGGATGGGGAGATTCGAGCCCAAGATACAAAGGGCTGGGTAAAGATGAGACCAGAATGTCAGAGGGGTGGGCCTCACACAGCATTACTGTAAGGAGTTTGGACTTCATTCTGCAGGTTACAGGAAGCTATTCTTTCATTCTTTTATCCATTCAGCAGCTCTTCATTTACTCAACCTATGGTTTTTACTGGGGCAGCTTCTAATTTTAGAGGAGGGACCCAGATGCCCTGCAGCCAGGATAGCCAGGCGTCCTCATTTGTCCTGGACAGTTCCGATGTGTACCTGTCATTCAGGGCATCTCATGTGATTTAACATTTGTCATGGATTTTTTATTATTTTAAAAGAAATATTACTCCTGAGAGTTGCTTTAAAATAATGCAAGATGGGTTTGGTAGAGCTTCCCTTTGTGCTTCCATCTTCTGCCGTGGTCTTGTCTAGAAGGGCATCGTACCCTTATGCAGTAGGCAGAGTTCTCTCTTCAGCATGTGGTTAAATGTGAAAGACAACCAGTGCAAACTTGTCTCTTTCTTCCCAACACAGCTAAGACCTTTCAAGGACAGCATTCAAGACACCCACTAATCACGTGAAATAGCTTGGGCTTTAGCCACTAGGTTCAGCCACTCCTTCCACTCTTGGGTGGTAGAGGGATGAGTGTTTGATGCTTCTGGTCCCAGAAGCCAGGTGGCACCAGTGCTGTGGTTGGTGCTGTGACCAGTGAGACACACAAAGCCACCAGGCTACCAGTTGGCTGGTTCAATGGACAACATGGGAAGTATAGGTTCATTGTACGTGAAATATATGCTGGGGAAACGAGGCTGAGCTGTCCTGCTGTAAAACAGTCTGAGAGTTCTTGCTAGAGTGGTTTCGTTATTTATGGCTTGGTATAGATCTACAGCTTTTTATTTTATAAGTCAATATCTTATTGTAGGGTAGTGCTTTTTTATTTTATTGTTGGGTAATGCCTTTTTATTTTGCAGTAAACCCTTTCAAGAACAAATAGCTAAAAAGACAGCTCACGTGTAGTGAAAAATTAAGTAGTGAATTTCCAGTTCTCAGGAAAAGTGATGACGAATGCATAACTCGCCCAGGAGATTTGTCACCACTAACATCTACAGTAGGGTCCTAGTGGTACCATGAGCCACAGGAAAAGCAGAAGAGGCACATCTGTGAAAAGATGTGAGCAGTATGGAGGTTCCTTAAAAAACTGAAAATAGAGCTACCATATGATCCTGCAATCCCATTCCTGGGCATATATCTGGAGAAAACCATAATTTGAAAAGATGCATGCACCCCAATGTTCATTGCAGCACTGTTGACAATAGCCAAGCCATGGAAGCCACCTAAATGTCTGTCCACAGAGGAGTGGATAAAGAAGATGTGGTACATATATACAATGGGGTAATATTCGGCCATAAAAAAGGATGATATATAGCCATTTTCAGCAACACGGATGGGCCTAGAGATTATCCTAAGTGAAGTAAGTCAGATAGAGAAAGGCAAATACCACATGATATCACTTACATGTAGAATCTTAAAAAAAAAGATACAAATGAACTTATAAACAAAACAGAAGTAGATCCACAGACACAGAAAACAAACTAATGGTTACCAAAGGGGAAGGGGGAGAGGGATAAATTAGGAGTTTGGGATTAACATACACAACTACTATACATAAAATAGGCAAACAACAAGAACCTACTGTATAGCACAGGGAACTATAGTCAATATTTTGTAATAACTTATAATGGAAAAGAATCTGAAAAAGAATGGATATATGTATATGTATAACTGAATCACTTTGCTGTACACCTGAAACTAACACAACATTGTAAATCAGTTATACTTCAATAAAAAGTAAAAATAAAATTACTTCATTCAGAGTTTAAAAAAAAACGAATACTCTACATTTTTAAAAATTTCTATATATGTTATTTATATATATATATATATATTTTAACATCTTTATTGGAGTATAATTGCTTTACAATGGTGTGTTAGTTTCTGCTTTGTAACAAAGTGAATCAGCTATACAGAATGCTCTACATTTAAACCTGACTTTTTCTCCTCCCCCAGGCAAAACCTAAACGAGTAGCTTTTTGCCCAACTGCCTGTCTCCCCATCCTGGCTGGACTTTCCTCAGAGTTCCTGTTGCCCTGGGTGCTGCTTTGTTGTGCCTTCACATTTTTCCCATCTGCATTTTCCCGTGGCAGACTTGAGTGGCCCTGCGGGAGCCACCTTCTCCTCTCTGGTTTTTCCATCTTCACCCTCAGGCTTAGGATGCATGACCAGCTTCTTGTCCATTTCACAGCCAGGTCCATCAGAAGACCCATTTCTTTTCCCATCTCGAGCAGTACCCATGGCTGCTGACTGTCTTCTCACCTTCGCTGCCCAGCCACAGATAAAGGCGTCAGGGGTCTTGGTGGTGGTGCCGGAAGAGCCAGTTAGACTTTGCAGGAGCCAATGAATTTACAGCACGTACCTCGGTGACGCCTCTGAATTCACTCTTTTCTGACTGCTTCAAATCGTCTGTCACCTCCCCTCCTATTCACACAGCCTGAGACCGTGTCCGCTTCTTGGTGGCCATATTTCAATGCTGATTCATATGGAACTTATAGGCACCAAAAAACAACAAATATATCTCCACAGTTGCCTGTCACCGAGCTGCTGGGTCAGGACAACTGGCACGTGTCACTATCCATGTGTCAATCAGGATAATTAACCCAAAGTGTAAAGCTGTACCAAACAACCCCCCAAATCTCAATGGCCTGACACAACAAACGGTTATTTCTTCTATAAATTTATTCATTTTATTTATTTTTGGCTGCATTGGGTCTTCGTTGCTGCACACGGGCTTTCTCTAGTTGCGGCGAGCGGGGGCTACTCTTCATTGCGGTGTACAGGCTTCTCATTGCGGTGGCTTCTCTTGTTGCGGAGCACGGGCTCTAGGTGCATGGGCTTCAGTAGTTGTGACACGTGGGCTCAGTAGTTGTAGTTCTTGAGCTCTAGAGCCCAGGCTCAGTAGTTACGGCACACAGGCTTAGTTGCTCTGCGGCATGTAGGATCTTCCCAGACCAGGGCTCAAACCCGTGTCCTCTGCATTTGCTGGCGGATTCTTAACCACTGCGTCACCAGGGAAGCCCCAAACGGTAATTTCTTTCTTTTTTTTTTTCTTTATTTTATTCAGGTGTAGTTGATTTACAATGTTAATTTCTGCTGTATAGCAAAGTGATTCAGTTATACATATATATACGTTCTCTTTCGTATTCTTTTCCATTATGGTTTATCACAGGCTATTGAATATAGTTCCCTGTGCTATACAGTCCATCGTTCCCCCACCCCACCTCCCCCTTGGCAACCACAAGTCTGTTCTTTATGTTTGTGAGTCTGAACGAAGGGTAATTTCTTGCTAATGTCACAGTCCAGTGCAGTTGGATGGCTGTCCCGGGCAACTCTCCTTTGAGCATTAGCTCCTGTGTGCCTGTGCCATCTCCTAGAACCTTCCTGTTTCCTCCCTTGAGTCCCCTCCTTAGAGCAAACAGAGAACTCTGAAAGGATTGCGCAGAGGACTTTTATGGCTCGGCCTGGACGTGGGTACCTCACTTCACCTCCATCCCACTGACCAGGACCCAGGCACCTGGCCCCAACCTAAGTGCAGTGCAGGCTGGAGCATGTCAACTTCCTGTGTGCCTGGGGAAAGGAACCGAGATCAGTGAGCATCTCCTCAGCTTCTGCCACCGTCAGGCCATGGGAAACACAGTCGGGTAGAAGTCAGGACACCTGGGCTCTGCCGCTGACTTGCTGGGTGGCTGTAAGTCATCATAACCACTCTGAGCTGTTTCTTCCTTTTCAGAAGGGTTCCACTACTGCTTGCCTCATACCTGTTAGTTAGTTTACATTGTTACATAAACTTATGTGCTAGTAATAGGAGTTGTGGTCTGCACTGTTTTTATAAAATTAAGATTATAAGGATTCCAGTCATTTGTTCAATAACTACCTTTTGAACTCCTGTAATAGCTAAGCATTGAACTAGCTGTGGGCAACCTCTGGTCTCTGGATGGTACATTCTGGTGAAGAGACAGATGATACATAATCTATAAAGAAATAACACGGTTATATGGTCAACATGATCTAAAGCAACTGAAGGGCTCGGGAGAGACCCCTCTGGAAAGGTGACACTTGAGCTGACAGTTAAATAATGAGGTAGGTAGAGGCAGACTTGGGAATATCAGGGAGGAGAGTGTGCCGAGCAGAGGGGCCAGACTGTGCAAAGGCCCTGAGGAGGAGAACCAGCTTGGAGGCTTCCTTGAACAGCCAGATTGTTGCGTGACAAGGAAAGATGAGGTCGGAGAGATAGTCAGGGGCCATATCATACAGGACCTTAAACCTCTCATTGCTTCAGTTTCCTTACCTGTAAGTTGCAAAACTGCAAAACTAATATCAACTTCATAGGGTTGCTGTAATTAAGTGGAATAATATATGTCAAGGGCTTAGAAAAATACCGGCACCTTTTATACACTACTTAAGTTTGTGATTATAGGTACAGTGAGGATTTTATTCCTGCCATGCTGGGAAAGCTTTGGACAGTTTTCAGCAGAGGAGTGTGACCTCATCTCCACTAGTTCTCATGGGCTGGGCTTGAGGTAGTTGGGGGTTTCCACCCTCCTTCCAGACATAAGGGTGTAACAGGTTTTTTTTTGGTAAAAACCCTAACCAAAAAAAATATATATATTTTTTCAAAACATCACGTTATTTCCATGAATCAAAATGTATGTCTTATTTTCCTAATGTTTATAAGATTCCATCTTTAAAAAGAGGAGTATTTAAATAGACACAGATGATGGGAATTCCCTGGTGGTCCAGTGGTTAGGATGCCTCACTTCCATTGCAGGGGCCACAGGTTCAATCCCTAGTCGGGGAACTAAGATCTAAGCAACATGGCACTGCCAAGAAAAATAAAATAAATAAATAGAAGAGACACATGAATAAGATCTTGAAGCTTCTGATTTATCCCCCTCTTGAAGCCTAGCCAAATATTTGTGCGTAATTTGTACATACATTTCTCTGGATTACATTTGGAGATGTAAGTGAGTTGACACAGAGCTGCTGTGCCTCTTGAACTTGCTGTAAATAAAATGTGGCCTGCATTTTAGAACATGCTTTCTGAGAGGTCTGTTTGTGGAAGAAGAAAATCTAAGAACATTAAAACGAGGGCTTTTTAAAAAAATCAGACAGGCTGCAGAAACAGATCTTTTTGCTCAAATTAGTAAATGCTGCGTTGGGGGAAGAAAAGATACAGACACACAGGAGCGTTCCCTCTTCTACCGAAATCTATTCCTCCACACAAAAGCAGCTGGCTTCTATGTGCATTTTTTTTTTTTTTTGCAACTGATAGAAATAGATTTACTTTAATAATTTCAAATTGAATATACACATTGATAGCCAATAACACAATTTTAAGTCCTCTGTCATCCGCTCGGTTTATTTATTTTTACATTAATTTAATTTATTTATTTATTTTGGGCTACGGTGGGTCTTCACTGCTGCATGCAGGCTTTCTCCGGCTGTGGCAAGCGGGGGCTACTTTTTAGTTGCGGTGCACGGGCTCCTCACTGCTGTGGCTTCTCTTTCTTGCCTTTGCTCATAGTATCCTGAAAATGCAAATGACCAGCTCAGAATGCAATTCCCCATTCATTCTCTGGCAGCAACCCTGGCATTGGCATCCAGCGACTTGGCATACTTGCCTGTGACCATAAGGACACCCCGCGGGCTGTGGTGTGAGCTGAGGTCACTGTTGCAGTGCTGGGCTTTGGCCCACACAGGACTCGGCTACTGACAGGGAAAATCACAAGCCAAGAATGATTTTTCTACAGGCAGATAATGAATCCCTTGGTCAATAGAATCTCAACAACTCGGTAGCCTTGTCTAATTTGCTACCCCAAAAAAGTACCTTACTGGAGTTTCTGCATTGTTAGCACTTACGGGAGATTTGAGATATAAAGTTTCCCCAAAGATATGTCTTCTATTTTTGGTAAAGAATGACGTAGAAAGGAGAGGGGCCTTCTGGAGTTTTGCTGCTTGGTGGGATATGAAATTAAAACCCAAGAGGCAGAGCCACCCAGAAGGGGCCTCGTCCAGGATTTGTGCAAAGAAGCCGGTGGCCATTTAGCTCTTGATGGATTCATTCATTTAATAAATCTTTATTAGGCACCTCTACTTGGGGCCATGTGCTGTCCAGAAGATGGGGATGCAACAGTGAACAAGGCGGGGGGGGGGGATCCTTACCTTCTAGAGCTCCATCTTTCAGGGAAAACGGACGCAAAAACATAACTATGTATTTTGCATGGATACATATACATATATATAAAAGTATTTTGCACGACACAGAAGAAAACTCACTCAATTTGTGACAGTGGTTGCTTCCGAGAAAGGAGGGAGAATGAGGCTATGAATAAGGACAAAGGAAAACTCATTTTATCTGAAATTATGTATTTACTTTTTAAAGGAGACGTTAAAAAATGTGTTGACAGAATGTTAACAATAATCAATTCTGGCTGGTTGGTACCCAGGTGTGTGTTATATTACTCTCTGTTTCGTTCTATATTTTTTTACATCCCTAACAAAGAAAAATCAAGGGTACAGACCATAGATTCTTCAAGTGGAAGGTCATCTTCAGAGAATATGCTTTCCAAAGTCCTTTAGAATCATAATCCAGGAACTCTTAGCAAAGTTCACCTCACAGAGCATCAGACAGTCTTGGTTCCTTATATAAATATGAAGAACAGCTGTTGTGTTACAGCGAAAGGGTTTGATGCAGTGTGCATCTCACTTGCAGTAGAATTTCTCCTTGGCCTTCAGTGTGAGATGGCATTCGTCTGTGGTTCCAATAGACCCACAATGGGTACAGATCTCCCCTGAAACCTTCCTTCCAAAGAGTTTTTGTCCGGGTTGTTGGGTTTTGTGTTGAAAGTTATACAATGTAACCCATTTTCTGCTTCTGATATATTTGTGTCTCATTCTCAGAGAAATTTCAACTTTTCATTGCATCGAGACCAAATAAAGAATGTTGGAGAAGGAAAGATTTATCCCATTGGGAATGAGTATCCAAGGCTTGGATTCCATTTCAACAGCCTGACCACAGTCACCCAGTTTTCTCAGTGTCACAGAACTATGATGAATGAAATGAAACAAGGCTATGGTGCCCCATGTCCCTCCTTGTTGCAGTCGTCCAAAGACTCTAGGACAGCCTCCCTCCTTTCTTGTAAATTTTAGCCCCTGGCTCATGGTCACTGTCTTCAGCACCTTCCTTGTCATCATTCGCAGTGATTTCAATATCTACGCGGATGATCCCCTTGGGTCCTTAGCTTCGTCTCCTCCATCGCTCCTCAGCCACCCACTTCCACTGTCATTGTCCTTGCCTCTACCATGATCTAGGTTGTTACTGCCCTCACCCTACTGAGTCCTGATTTCTATGCTTATAACCCAACTTGGATTCCACGGTCCACCGTTATGGTCATTCTCCTGCCTACGTCCTCTCCCCCACCATAGTCCTCACTTGGCAAACACCCCTCCACCTCGCAACCTCTCCACTCAGCACTGCTTAAATCCAGCTCCAGCTGCTCTGCACCTCCACCCAGGGAGCTGAACGTGGCTGGGGAGAAAAAGAACGCAACCATGCAGAGAGGACTCACTTTTTCTTTCCTTTTGAATGAAGTATAGTTGATGTACAAGATTATATAAGTTACAGGAGTACAACATAGTGATTCACAATTTGTAAAGGTTACACTCCATTTATAGTTATTATAAATTATTAGCTACATTCTCTGTGTTGTACACTCTATCCTGTGGCTTGTTTATTTTGCACGTAATAGTTTGTACCTCTTACTCCCCTACCCCTATCTTGCCCTTCCTCCCTGCCCTCTCCCCACTGTGGTTTACTCTCTATATCTGTGAGCCTGTTTCATTTTGTTCACTACTTTGTTGTACTTTTTAGATTCCACATATAAGTGATATCATACAGTATCTGTCTTTCTCTGTCTGACTTACTTCACTTAGCCTATTACTCTCCAAGTCCATCCATGTTGTTGCAAATAGCAACATTTCATTCTTTTTTTATGGCTGAGTAGTATTCCATTGTATTTATATATACCACATCTTTATCCATTCATCTGTTGATGGACACTTAGGTTGCTTCCATATCTTGGCAATTGTAGATAATGCTGTTAAGAGCATTGGGGTGCATGTATCTTTGAATTAGTGTTTAGTTTTTTCAGATATACACCCAGGAGTGGAATTGCTGGGTCATACAGTAGACAGGACTCACTTTTTTTTTTTTTTTTTGCAGTACGCGGGCCTCTCACTGTTGTGGCCTTTCCCGTTGCGGAGCACAGGCTCCGGACGTGCAGGCTCACGGGCCCAGCCGCTCGGCATGTGGGATCTTCCCGGACTGGGGCACGAACCCGCGTCCCCTGTGTCGGCAGGCAGACTCTCAACCACTGCGCCACCAGGGAAGCCCGTGGCATCACATTTTGATCATTTTCTGATCATGGGATAAATAGAGATTGTATGCAACAAAGCAGAACAAAAAACCAAGGCATTCTGCAACAGCTATCTCTGTGAGCATGCTTAAAAATTTAATTGCATTTTTTGCTATCAGCTTCTTAGACTGTGGCTTTAGAGCTTCTGATATTCACACTTAAGATAAGCTTCCAGCAATTAGAATGCAACCATGTCAAAGCCAAAATATCCCTCTTCTTGTGACTACTCTGTTACAGCTTCTACATTGGGTGTGTATGTGGCAAAAAAGGCAAATAACACTGAAACACTTATTATTATTATAGGAAAAAAAATTCATGACATTTACCAGCATGGGGAAGCCATATTTATAAGAAAGCATCTGTTGATCTTTGAGTCTGAGATAGTCTAAGATGAAGCAGTCAGTGTTGCTTGTGTTTTTTTTTTCTTTAATCACTGACCTTTGTCATCTGTAAGCTTTTATGGAATGAAATTCTTATTCTATTGAGTATGAAACAAAGCTGATCAAAACTTTAAACAGCTTGGATGAAGAAATTAAAATTGTGTGAACTGGGAAAGAAATGGGGCTTTTGTAAGAATCCTGCCAAATGCTTTTGTAGCCATTTTCTCTACCTATTCAGGGAACAAGGAGGGAGGAGGAGATTATGGTGAGGAAAGTCTTATGAGAAAGTGAAAACACATCTTTTTCATCAGCGTATTGTGTTTCAAGGCTGCCTGTTATACAAAGTTTTCACCTGGAAAACAAATAAAAACTCAGCGACTTTGAAAAGAGATGATTCACCAATTACTCAATTAATATAATCATTGTAGATATTTGATCTGGATTCTTCAGGACCCAAAGTGGATTATCTGTAAATTAACTGCACAATTGCCAAATCACCCCTTCAGTTTGAACTTCATAGAAACATTCTGTATATTGAGATCGTCCTATTGTATTATTTGTGAAAAATGACATTTCAAATGTTGCTTTGCCAAGCACTATCTCTGAGTGCCATGGTGCTTTGAAATATGCAGATGTGCGCTAAGGTCCAATCAGGACTGGTATTCTTTGTCAGCAATGACTTATCAATTAATAAGACTGATGCAGTATTTTGCAGCTTTGTTGAGACAGACTCCCTAGGAATAAGCTCCTGTACCCCAGAGAATTGTGGAATTTGTCAAAAGAGAACAAATGCTTATCTTTCACTAGGAATGCATTATGGTAGAAAATCGTTTCTGGCCTAGTTCAGAGTTGAGGGAAGAAAAAGCACCATTTTGGGTATTAAACTTTTATCTGCTTATTTTAGTAATTGGCTAGATGTGAAGATTTCAGATGTTTTCATGACACGGTTTTCCACTTGGCCCTTTTCTTGGCAGGTCCCCGAGGGAAAAGTAGTAGTTCTTAATTTCCGATTCATAGACCTGGAGAGTGACAACCTGTGTCGCTATGACTTTGTGGACGTGTACAACGGCCACTCCAATGGCCAACGCATTGGGCGCTTCTGCGGCACGTTCCGGCCCGGAGCTCTTGTGTCCAGTGGCAACAAGATGATGGTGCAGATGATTTCCGATGCCAACACAGCTGGGAATGGCTTCATGGCCATGTTCTCTGCCGCTGAACCAAATGAAAGAGGTATCGTTTCCACATAACAGCAATAATAAGGGCTCACAGTTGTTGAATGCCTCCTGTGTGTCAGGCACTGTTCTAGGCACTTTATATGGATTTACTCATTTAATCTAAAGTTTAAGAGCAATTCTTCTCAAACAGAGGGCTAATAAATACCACCACACCATCAAGAGACCATTAAAAAGTCAGTCTTGGGTCTTCCTTGGTGGTCTACTGGTTAAGACTTCGCCTTCCAATGCAGGCAGTGCAGGTTCAATCCCTGGTCAGGGAGCTAAGATCCCACATGCATTGCGGCCAAAAAACCAAAACATAAAACAGATGCAGTGTAGTAACAAATTTAATAAAGACTTTAAAAATGGTCCACATCCAAAAAAAAAATCTTAAAAAAAAAATCAGTCTTGCCAAGGGAGAGGGAGGGTGGGGGAGGGATGGACTGGGAGTTTGGGGTTAGTAGTTGCAAACTATTACATATAGAATGGATAAACAACAAGGTCCTACTGTACAGCACAGGGAACTATATTCAATATTCTGAGATAAACCATAAAAAAAACAGTCTTTTTTAAAGCCATATATATTCTTATAAAAATTCAAATGTAGAAATTCATGGAGTAAAAATGTGAAGCCTGCATACAGATATACACATACAGCTATAGAAACATTTCACCCCATTGTAGTCCCCTCTTAGAAATAGCCGTGGCTGGTAGTTCCCATGCCGTCTATATGCACTTACTTATATGTATGTACTTTTGCAATAGTTTTTAAAATATATAAGTAGTATCATACATTCATATTGTTTCACAACTTTTTCTTTACACTTCATACTACGAGTTGGGATCATTCCGTGTCAGTACATGTGCGCTCCCAAGGGTAGAAACCTCTACCCTTGGAAGACAACCACAGTGGTCAACATCTGTTAAACTTACAGCCTTCCGCCTGCAGGCACTCCTAATCTTTTCTTGCTTTGGGCTATAGTGCAACATCGCTGGTTTGAGACAGCAGCCAGAACCTTTGGGAGGAAATCCCAAAGAAGAATTGAGGCACAAAAAATTTAGGTGTAATTCAGCTAAATCTTTGGCTAATGGCTAAACTCTGCATATATGAGGGAGAACTCAATTGGCCTGGTACAAAAGCATCATCTGGAGGTTGAAAAAACAGAGATTACAACTGCTGCCCACTACCAGGGCAACAGACTTTGAGCTTGGGTCTAGCCAAGTTGAATGCCTCCTAGAACAAAAGTCACTTTTTATAGGAACACAACAGAATCTAGAGACTTTATAATGTATCATTCATAATGTCCAGTATCCAATCATGTGATGAAACCAGGAAAGTGTGTCCATATTCAAGAAAAAAAGCAGTCCATAAAAACTGACCCCAAAATAACCCAGAAGTTACAGTTAGCAGACAAGCACTTTAAAGCAGCTATTATAAATGTTTAAGGATTTAAAGGGAAATATATGTGTAAAAAATAAACAGATTGAGAATCTCAGAAAAGAAACTATATAAAAAAAGAAAATGGTAATACGAGAGCTGAAAGATACAGAACATGTAATTTTTTTTTTTTTTTGCGGTACGCGGGCCTCTCACTGTTGTGGCCTCTCCCGTTGCGGAGCACAGGCTCCGGACGCGCAGGCTCAGCGGCCATGGCTCACGGGCCCAGCCGCTCCGCGGCATGTGGGATCTTCCCGGACTGGGGTACGAACCCGTGTCCCTTGCATCGGCAGGCGGACTCTCAACCACTGCACCACCAGGGAAGCCCCGAACATGTAATTTTTTAATTTACCTGATGGGCTTACAAGCAGATTGGAGGTGGTAGAAGAAAAAGGCAGTGGATTTGAATAGAAATGATCCAAGCTGAAGAACCAGGAGGAAAAAGATGAAAGAAAGAGAGCCTCGGAGACCAGTGAGACAATGTCAAGCGGTCTAACGCATGTGTAATATGTGTCCCAAAAGAAAAAGAGAGTGATAATAATGCAGAAAAAATATCTCAAGAAATGATGGCTTGAGGCCACCCAAATTTCGTGAAGAACATCAATTTATAGAGCCAAGAAGATCAGCAAATCCCAAATAAGATAAATAAAAATGAAGCCACACCTAGGCACATCATAATTAAATTACAGAAGTCGAAAGATAAAGAGAAAATCTTAAAATCAATTAGATAAAACCCAAATTACATACAGAAGAACAATGGTATGAAGGATGGCTTTCTTTTAATCAGAAACAATGGAGGCCAGAAGGCAGTGGAACAGCATTTTTAAAGTGCTGGAATACAAGTATCAACCCAGCATTCTACAGCTAGTCTTCAAAAATGAAAGTAAGTCAGAAAGAGGAAAACAAATACCGTATTCTAACACATATATATGGAATCTAAAAAAAAAAAAAAAAGGTTCTGAAGAACCTAGGGGCAGGACAGGAATAAAGACGCAGATGTAGAGAATGGACTTGAGGACACAGGGATGGGGAAGGGTGAGCTGGGACGAAGTGAGAGAGTGGCATGGACATATATACACTACCAAATGTAAAATAGGTAGCTAGTGGGAAGCAGCCGCATAGCACAGGGAGATCAGCTCGGTGCTCTGTGACCACCTAGAGGGGTGGGATAGGGAGGGAGGGAGGGAGGGAGACGCAAGAGGGAGGAGTTATGGGGATGTATGTATATGTATAGCTGATTCACTTTGTTATACAGCAGAAACTAATGCACCATTGTAATTATACTCCAATAAAGATGTTAAAAAAATAGAATAATAGTAATGGTAAAAAAAATGAAATAAAGACATTTTCAGATAAACAGCTCCATCACAAGAAGTATTTAAGGAAGTTTCTCAAGTTGAAGGGAAGTGGCCCCACAGGGTAACTCAAAGGTAATGGAAGGATTGAAGGCCACTGGAAATGGTAAATATAGAAGGCTATATTCTATTTTCTTCTCTAATTTCTTTACATGTGTCTGTTCAAAACAAAGCAAACAAAAAACTTTACCACTCTATTGTGGCAAGCGTAATGTATGACATAATATATATGACAACAATTGAACAAAGGATGGAGGAGCAAATGGAAATATACAGTACGTGAAGAAATACACTGTTAACTCTAAATACGCAGTCCTTGGAGAACCCATTAAAACTGCACATATTTTAGCTAAAAGCCAGAAGATTAAAATAGAATACCAGAATTATTGAACAGCCCAAAGAAGGCAGGAAAGGAAGAGCAGAGGGAACAAGAGAAAGGTGTGACAAATAGAACAAAATAGTAATTGGCACACTGTCCAAACATGTCAATAAATACATTAAAGGTAGAGGATTAAATACTCTAATTAGAAGACAGTAATTATTAGAATGGGTTCAAAAGCAGAGCCCAACCATAATTGTCTAAAAGAAAGCACTAGAAATACAAAGACAAAATAGGTTCAACATAAAAGGATGGAAAAATACGTACCATGCAAACTTCATTAAAATCAAAACTAATGCTTATAAAAGGCAATGTTACAAAGATGAATAGGCAACCTACAGAACAGGAGCAAATATTTGCAAAACCACCTCATAAAGGATTTGTATTCAAAATATATAAAGAACTCAACAGTACAAAGATAAAGATCCCCATGAATATAAAAATGGGCAAATACTTGAACAGATACTTTCCAGAAGAAGATATATGAATGACTCATAAGTACATGAACAACTGTTCAGTGTCATTACTTAACAGGGAAATGCAAATTAAAACCACAATGAGATACCACTGTGGTTTTACTTACCAGCCGGGTTGGCTAAAATAACTGACCGCACTAAATGGTGGCAAGGATGTGATGCAACCAAAGTGCTCATCCCTTGAGATGTAAAAAATGCTACAACCGCTTGGGGAAAAAATTTTGGTAGTTTCTTATGAAGTTAAACATCTACATCTACTCTTGGCCCAGCAATTGCATTCCTGGATATTTATGCAAGAGAAATGAAAATACATGTCCCCAAAGAGATTTATACAAAAATGTTCATAGCAGCGTTATTCGCAGAAGCCCAGGCTGGAAGCAAGCCAAATGAATATCAGCAGGAGAATACGTGAACAAACTCTGGTTTCCACGCCCCAGAATACTACTTAGCAACGTCAGGGAACAAACTACTAATCCACACAGCAACATGAATGTATCTCGGAAATTGTACTAAGCAAGAGAAGTCAGACGCAGAAGAGGACACACCATATAATTCCATGTATATGAAACTCTAGAATAAAACTAATATAAGGTGAAATTTTTTAGAAAAATGGCGTGAAGAGCCAGCAGACTGACTGACAAGGGATACAGGAATTTTGTGGGAAATGATTCTATTATAATCATAGGAGTGTGGCTCACACGGGCAGATTCATTTTTCAAATTTTTACAGCTAAGACTTGTGCATTTCAGAGTATTGAATTTACCTCCCCCAAACCTGTAAAATGATAATAATAATAATAATAATGCAGGTGGTGAGCACTGGGTAGTGATGTTGATAGAATAGTAAAATGATGATAATTGTTGAAATTGGATGATGCATACATAGAGATTCATTACATTGTTCTGTTTACTTTGTATATGCTTGAAATTTTCCATGAATTAAAAGTTACAGATGGACTTCCCTGGTGGTGCAGTGGTTAAGAATCCGCCTGCCAATGCAGGGGACACGGGTTCGAGCCCTGGTCCGGGAAGATCCCACATGCCGCAGAGCAACTAAGCCCGTGCACCACAACTACTGAGCCTGAGCTCTAGAGCCCGTGCGCCACAACTACTGAGCCCATGTGCCACAACTACTGAAGCCCTCATGCCTAGAGCCTGTGCTCCGCAACAAGAGTAGCGCAATGAGAAGCCTGCGCACCGCAACGAAGAGTAGCCCCCGTCCGCCACAACTAGAGAAAGCCCCTGTGCACCAACGAGGACCCAACACAGCCAAAAATAAATAAATAAATATATATTTTTAAAAAGTTACAGAAATTACTCCAGGCTCAATTTTTATAACACACTGTCTTAAATTTAGAGACTTCTTTTAAGAATGATTACCTTCTGTGTCACAGAAATATTTTTAGTAAAGTTTATTAATTCCTTTCAGTGTTTCTTTGTTCATTAAGTCCCAGTAAAATTAAATGTAAAACTTGTATTAAAATGTCTTTCTAAAATTATTTCTGTGAACCTTTTTGTATTCGGTTGACCAAAAAGTTCATTTGGTTTTTTCCGTAAGATGCTACAGGAAAAACCCAAATGAACTTTTTGGCCAACGCAATACATATGCACAGAGATTGGTCTGAAATGATGTTTGTCACATGTTCATTGTGGTTAGTGGGATTTGAGGTAATCTTACCCCGAATTTAATTTTAATTTTTTTCCCCCCACCAGTGAAGAAACAGCTTTACTAGGAGTCTAGGCGTATTTGGGAAACCCAGTTCAGTCCCAGAGAAGTGAGGCTAATATCGGCACAGAGCAGGAATCTAACACTGCAGAATTTTCTCTTGAAGACCAAGTGTGAAACTAAACCTCCATCTTAATATCCTAACAATCAGAAGTGCTGCTGAGTTTAGCTGTGGTGAAACTTCTGGAAGCTCCTAGTGAAATAATGAGACTTGTGCGTAAAGGGAGAACCTCCAGCACTGCTGAGTCTGCGCTCTACATGAGGTTATGGGTCTGGGGTGGTAGGAATAGAGGAAAAGGCAAGGGGATGGTCTCATCCCCACACAAGACCATCTCATTGTGCAGGTGAGGGAGGAACCATGGGTCTGGGGACAGAGGGCAGCAGAGGGACACTGGCTGACGAAGCACAGTCCCTGTCATAACGCACAGGGCCTGTGCTGTCTGGTGTGAGGGCACCTCCAGCAGGTCCCGGCAACACCCGGTGGCACCCCTTCCTGAGGCCCCTGGGAGAGAGCCTTCCTGGTCCTGTTCTGAGTTCATTCAGAGCAGAACTGCTCATGCCTGGCGGCAAGTCCAGGGTCATGGTTAGCTGCGCGGGATGGAGCGGCCCCCCTGTTAGTCCGGGAGACTTCTCTGGAGCAGTCACTTTCTCAGACCAAGAGGGAGCTCGCCCAACAGAGGCCCAATCTAGAAATCACTCCCACCTTCTTTAATGCTTTTCTGTATTGCTGAAAATTTATAAACATGTATTGTTTTTACAAACAAAATTATTCTTAAAAATTGTGAAAGATGTATAGTATAAAAAGTTTTCTAGGAATGAGAGTTGTCTATAACAGCTAATTCAGATTTTGTCCGTGGACATGGACAAAAATATTATTAGTAAATAATACCCCTGCCTTGAGAGTTCTAATGAGCCTGCATGATTTCTGAATGAGTGCATGCCCAAATGTTTTGTCTCGTCCAAAAAAATGGGAAAAAGGAAGGAAACTATGGCCCTGATTTCACTCCTTCACTCCTTCTCTCTCTTGTGCTGATATGATATGTCATGTAACATAGAGATCATTGTGTGTGTGTGTGTGTGAGGGAGGGGGGTGGGTTTAGAGGAAACTAACCATTTTTTTAAGAGAAAATTTAAAAGCATCTGTCATTGTCTTTATTATAGTATCAATATTCCAAATTCCTAATTTCCCCATGGCTGCATTGCCATAAACTTGGATTTTCTTTTTTCATTTTTAATAATTTCAGGGGATCAGTATTGTGGAGGACTCCTTGAAAGACCTTCCGGCTCTTTTAAAACCCCCAACTGGCCAGACCGTGATTACCCTGCAGGAGTTACTTGTGTGTGGCACATTGTAGCCCCAAAGAATCAGGTAAGATTCCCTGAAAACATGAAGAAAGTATGCATGTGTGAATTGGTGTGAACTGTTAAAGATACAGGGTGAGGAAGACCCCCTGGACACAGTATTTCTTCATGCAAAGGCCCAGGTTAAAATTGCCTTTGTGCCATTTGACTTGCAAAGTCACGGATTTAATTTCCTATTATAGAATTGTAATTTTCAAAATAGGTTTTGCAATACAGATGGTCTGCAAATTCCACATGAGATTGTTTAACCCTGTGGAAGATGTTGTAAGCATGGGGTTATAAGCAGCAGTGACTAACCATGGGAGCATAACAAATCCCCAAGTACATGTGCACCTCAGGTTACCATTTGCTCACAGAGCATTATGTCCTGAAAATGGCCCTCTTAGAGACCAAATCAGAAACAGCCTGAATGCTTCACTTCAACAAAGCCAATGCAAGCATACCACATCATCTTTTCTAAGAACATCTTTTCTAAGAATGGTCTGATGAGAAAACTGGTGGTGTGTGTTTTTTTCTTTTTTTGGTTGCTGTTTAAAATAAAATTTGTGTAGTTCCCCACAAATAACTTTATTCATTGCTCTAAAACAATCAACAGAGAAGTTTTCCATTGTTTATTAGTATGTGGTTATATGAATTTTTACCCTTTTTGGGGACCACTTTCAGATATTAATCACAGTGTTGAACTTAGCATGAGAATAGACCAAGCTTACATTGTGGAATTCTGAAAATAACTTTAAAAAAAATTGTTATTATTACAAAACATTACAGACTTAAATCAAAACACTGTATGGTGAGCATTATAATACTGTTAAAAAAACTTTTCTAAATTGATCTTTTGTATTGCTTAACAAATATTATTTGACATATATTCATTTCTTTAGTGGAAAATTATTCAGGGAAATATACCCTGCAAGTTAGTGAGTTGAGTACACACACACACACACACACACACACTTCACACACTTTGATCATAATCCTAAAATTCAGTTTTATTTTTAAGATGAAAAATGTTCATTTATTTGATAATGAAAGATTCTATATATCTATTAAACATTTTATAGTTTAAAATAAATTTAAAAATTAAATTTCTCAAACGTTTAAGCCATTATGTAATTCTTGAGATAGTATTGATCATTTTTCTCTCTGTGTCATTTGTAAATATGTTAGATTAAATAATTTGAATTTAATTATACTCACAGATTACAATTTAGCATCTTTTCCCCATTGTTTTTCTCTTGGATTATTTAAATTTAAATTTGGGTTTTATCTTTTTATATGACTTTTGGCTTCAGCCAGCTGAGTTTTTAATCATGGTTGTAGTGTCTGAAATCACTGGAAACTGTCCAAATGAGAAAAATAATATGAGAAAGTTAAGTCCTAAGTAATTTCTATGTAAATCTATGGGTATTTTCTTCTATTAAAGACTTACTTTTTAAAAAATTATAACTTTCCCCTTTACCCTCCTATTTATTTACTTATTTTTATTTTCTCTTCAAAAGTTCTGTGACTATTTTCTAAGTAGAAAAAGTTCAGCCAATTTTTTAATAACCTAGAACACATTTTATTATTAACCGCTAAGGAGTTACAGGACCCAAAGAGGAAATATTTTAATATAACTTAAAGCAGTGTTAAGTATGAATAAGCAATTATTCACCCATCACTGGTGCTGACTTTTTAAAAGTGGATAAATATGTGGATAAGTGGCAGTGATGTTCAAAGCCACATTTTACCTCTGTGTCTCTCTGTGGTACCATTGCTGTTATCACCTTCACCCACATTACTGTGTCTAAGTCTTTGCTAGCTAACAACTAGTAACAGTGTGCCTGTCCTAACAGGAGTTAATGCCTATTATATTCCATAAGCAGCAAGGAGGGTTGCCTGCCCACCTGCCGTCCAGCAAGAGTGGGGACCAGCTCTCTGGGTGCCATGGGTATTTATGAACCCAGTGAGACTTCCTCTGATTCACAGGTTGGAGGGAGTCTTGAAAAATCTGCTTATGAGGGGAATGATTGCTCTTACATCAAAACTTCTTATTGATTCGAATAATTTAGGACACTATTACTGGTACCAGTGCAAAAAAAAATTAAGAAATACTTCAGAAATCTAACACTGACTTTGTGTATCCATGCTTCTATGCAACCTCTTCAAAAATCAACCAGATCACCAAGTAGACTGTGTTTGGCAGGCACAGTTTTCAAACATAATTCCAGAAGACATCATAGTCAGTTCCCACTTCCCTGAACCTCTGGTCCTAAAGAATCTGACTTCTTTACATGTGGTGGGAATGTGAGTCTCCTTTTCTTGAAAGGGGAACTGTTGTGTCTACCCATCTCACACACCCCAACACACACTACTATAGGGGACATTGTAGATAATATTTTCATTTCTATTAGTTTTCCTCTAGAGAAGAATGAAGTTGGTGTATAGCCCCGCTTCCCACTCCAACACAAGCCCAATTTAAGTCTTAACATAGGTTTCTGGGGTTATATAGTGTTTTTATACTTTCTTAGCTGTAAGTGAACAGAGTTCCCACGTTTAAGATCCTAATTAGGATTGATCTGGGCTTGAGATGGTCTTTTGGAATGATTAAAAATGAAAGCAAAAGAATACCACAATTTTGATAACTAATAAGTATGTAAACACTGAGAAAAAATTCAAACACGGTGAATACATTTTTTTAAGAAGGAAAATCGTGGTACCCTACAAATCTGGGGAGAGGAAGAATTCTGTTTGAGGTTGGTCTGCACTGCTCCTCTGACACTTCTAACGTTGTGCTTTCACTAAAGCTTATAGAATTAAAGTTTGAGAAGTTTGATGTTGAGCGTGATAACTACTGCCGGTACGATTATGTGGCCGTGTTTAACGGCGGAGAGATCAATGACGCTGAAAGGATTGGGAAGTATTGTGGCGACAGCCCCCCTGCGTGAGTAGCACCTGTTTTATTTCATTAATATTTTAGGAGCTCTAAACTCGTTTCTTATTAAATTGCCCAATTATATTGTATTTGCTGGAAGATTTTGTGGTGTTGTTTTGTTCTCAAATTCTTGGGTTCCAGGGCAGTGGAGTCCCGTACCTCATCAACACAAAGAGTAGCCAACCCAGAGAGCGAGGCAACATTAGCAAGAGTGTAGAGAGGGCTCGGCAGCCAAACAGATAAACCGAAGTAGAGCTGGTGATGCCCCTGGGGCAGATGCTGAGCCAGAGACCTGACCTGGATACCTCACTGCCCTGCAAGCGGGGAGCTGAAGCATCAGAGTGGAATGAGGAAAATTCTGAGCAAAAACTAGGAGCTGATTATTGGGAATCCAGACGAGGAAACCTGGAAGCTTATGACAGATCCAGGTGATTCTACCTGTCCTGGACTTTGGGGGCTTCATGCCGCCTCGCATTGTTGCTCAAATTCTTGCTGAGTGAGCCTGAAAGGTACTGTGTATTTATCACCAAATATTTATGGAGCTAAGAGCTCTGCCACTTACTAGATGCATGACACTGGGCAAGTTACTTAACTCCTCTGTGCTGTATTTTGGTGCAACACATGACTGTTTTGGTGCAAGATATTTCACACCGTCACATACAGTACTAGGAAAAGTGGCAATGACATTACTACAGGTTGCCGGCAAAGTCACCACTGTGCCAATTCAAATAGCCTTTCTTATTCTGTTGCTTCAACATAATTAGAATATCTGCATCACTTGATCTTACACGCATTTCTATGATTTCCCATAGACACATCTGAGTTAAAGCAAGGTACTTTCCGGTTTAAATTCATTTATATTTATTATGTTTGATAATAGTAAGCATTTTTGATGTGGCTTTTACAGTCCAGCTGTAAAATGTACATGGCATTGCTAGGGGAGGGGACAAAACTAAGACAGTTTTGAAGGAGAAGGAACGGCAGGAGGATTTCACCAACCCTGGTGGAGCCAGGTCAGAAAGCTGTTGTAATTAAGACAGTGTGGTTTTAACAGAGAGGTAGAAAAATTGACTAATGAAAACACCAAAGAGAGGCCAGAAACATATCCACATGTCTCTGCAGATGAGACATATCCCAGAGACGCACAGATCAGCAGGTAAAGGATGACCCTATTGAAGAAGGGACAATAGGCAGGGACAACTTTTGCTTCTATGGTAAAAATGAATTGTATTCATATCTAACAGCACACAAACGTCAATTACAGATGGACTGGGAACTGAAATGAGAATTTCTGCTTATCAAAATACACCTTAAAGAGAGGGAAAAGAGAAAGCACAAGAAACAGATATTTGTAAAATACTTGATGTATCTGACAAAGACCTAGGTCTAGGTTCCAAAACATATCAAGAAATCCTTAAAAATTATTAAGGAAAAGATAACAACTCAGAAAAAATGGACAAAAGACATGAAAAGGCGTTCCCCAAAGAAGAAAGTTGCACAGTGAATAAATCTTTGACAGGAATGTAAATTGGTACAATCACTTTGGAAATCAGTTTGGCAGTATCTAATAAAATTGGAAATAAGGACCTCCCTAGTAGCACAGTGGTTAAGAATCCACCTGCCAATGCAGGGGACACAGGTTTGATCCCTGGTCCGGGAAGATTCCACATGCCGCGAGCAACTAAGCCCATGAGCCACAACTACTGAGCCGGTGAGCCACAACTACAGAAGGCCGCGCGCCTAGAGCCGTGCTCCGCAACAAGAGAAGCCGCCAGAGTGAGAAGCCCGCGCACCGCAACAAAGAGTAGCCCCCACTGGACACAACTAGAGAAAGCCTGTGTGCAGCAACAAAGACCCAACACAGCCAAAAATAAATAAGCAATTTTTTAAAAATTTTTATTTATTTTATTTTTGGCTGCGTTGGGTCTTCATTTCTGTGCGAGGGCTTTTCTCTAGTTGGGGCAAGCGGGGGCCACTCTTCATTGCAGTGTGCGGGCCTCTCACTATTGCGGCCTCCCTTGTTGTGGAGCACAGGCTCCAGACGCGCAGGCTCAGTAGTTGTGGTTCACGGGCCTAGTTGCTCCGCGGCATGTGGGATCTTCCCAGACCAGGGCTTGAACCCGTGTCCCCTGCATTGGCAGGCAGATTCTCAACCACTGTACCACCAGGGAAGCCCAATAAACAATTTTTTTAAAAAATTTGAAAATGAGCTTGTATCCTCTGACCTGCTATAGAGCATATACCCTACTCTTCTCGTGGACAGTTTTGTCCCTGTGCATCACAAGACATATACAAGAATGTTCTCATTAATATTATTTGTACTGGGGGGAGAGTAAACAGCACAATGTTTATCAACAAGAGAATAGTTCGATTCTGTTATAGTTCACGCTGTACAGCCCTGAGCACAGTGGATGAATCTCACAGTTATAATGTTGAGGGTGAAAAAAGTAACAGAAAAAGACACACTATACTCTTTCATTTATATCAAGTTTAAAAAAAATGCAAACCTATAGAATATATGGTTTCCCGATGCATATGTATGAGTAAATCTGTAGACAAAAGGAAAGGAGAAGCACAAAACTCAGGGCGGGTGGGGGCAATGGGGATATCACTTCAGCATCCCTGTGCCTGGTTCAAATCAGTATCGATACCACTGGATTCAGTTCCGAAACATTTACTATATATACCCCAGCCGTGTGGCAGACACGATGCTAGGGACCTCGAACACAAAGATAAAATAAAAGATACAGAGGTAAGTAGTGGGAAGGACCAAAACAAGGCAGATAGGCAAATTGGCAACGGAATGTCCTGGTGGATTTCTGACAAGGAGTCCTTTGGTCCAGTCGGGACAAGTGGTGGGAGGTCAGGGGAGGTTTGGGAAAAGAGATGATGCCTGTTGAAGCTGAGTCTTGAAGCAAGAGTGAGAGTTAGAGGCAGAACTTAGGACAGACTCATTCCAAGCAGAGGGGACTCCGTTCTTGAAGATCCACAGGGGAGATACATGCTATTCTGGAGCCTGAACCTTGAGTGGGCGCCCAGAGAGCAAGGAGGCGGAGAGTGGAGCTGGGTTGCACGTCCTGCAGACATGGGGACTCTCGAAGTGCAGTTAGGGGAAGTGATAGGACCGGTGCTTCTAGAACGCCCGCCGTAGACAAGAGGAGCAGGGAGCTGGCAAGGAGGCTGTAGCAGTGGTCCCGGTAAAGCTGAGGTGATAAGGAAGGGTGGTAGAGATGAAGAGGAGGTGGATCAAGGAATATTTACGAGGCAAAATTGGCAGGACTTGGTGGTTGGTGGGCTGTAGTGATTGATGAAGAGGTAGGCTGTGGGTGACAAAGCAGAGACAGCTCACATAGCTGGCTCTATAAGACACCGGTCAGCATCCTCAGTCCATCCTGGGATTTGCCAGTGGGGAGTGGGTCCAAGTGAGATGCCCCCTTGCCTTCCTAGCGACTTGTAACATTAATGTGCAGATGCAGCACTCTGCCCTCAGTACGTTTATGGCACCGTGACTCTGTCGCATTCACACTAACGCTCAGTAGCAGCGTAACTCAGTAGTGGCGTATCTTTGTTACTAAAATACTCTTCCTTGAGAAAATTCAGCTTCCAATATCGTGCTTCCAAGATGAGTTCATAGAAAAGGCAGTGAATGATCACTATGATTATAACATCATGCCTAGAAGGCTGACCTGGTTGGATCTTAAGGTTTTCTTTGCTGCTTATAAGAAGTGCTTTTTGTAATTCTATCATCTGAACAAGATTAACGTGTCTTATTTGTACTTGTAGTTGAGAACTGTGTTTCCTGCACACTGTATTTATTCAATGGAATGTGTTTTCAAAAGCAAGACAAAATATTTCTGTTCCAGGCTTGATTCTTAGAAGCATTATTTGAATGACCTTGGTCACTTTTGTGACTGGAACTCTAAATGTGGGTCACAGAGCTTGCTCTTAGGTTTGTCTCATCCCTTGGCTAAGAAGGCAATAACCTTCAGGACAGAAAAGAACCCTGCAGTTTTTCTAACTGGTTGGGTCAAGTCCAGATCTACCTTCCCCTCCACCCACTCCACTCAAAATAGCTGACAGGTTGCCTCATTACTTACTATCCGTGAGGGCTAAGAAGTGATTCAGCTGAGACGACGACTCAAAAAAAGGAGTTTAGTCAAACCACCAATTAACTCAATTAAATAAATTTTCCACTTATGAGTTAAATAGTTTTAAAATAGAATTAGCCAAACAGCATTTTTAAACCATTGTTTAAATAACAATAGCAAGATTAAATGAAACTACCGTCTTGTATAATATAGTTATCCCCTAAGATTTAACAGAGCTTCTGAGCCTCAGTTACTATCGCCACTAAACCTTTAGTACCAGCAGGCCCCTAAAATTGCTTTAAAATTAGAATTCTTAATGATGTCTTTCATGACCACCAAAACAAAGTAATCACTTTCTCTTTCTCCTTCACAGAATTTTGCTACCCAGATTATAAACAGAAAGGTTTCCATTTCAGGCACGCATAAGAACTCTCATTAACAATGAAATGAAAGTCCCATTAAACCCTGCATGGCTTTCTTATCCCTAGGTGACCAACCCACTGAGGTGATCCCTTTGGTGGTGTCTTCACAGGGTGTGGGAAGTTGTTCACCGAAGTTCTCCATCTGATTCCCCAGGGCCAGCATCCCTAGCTCCCCAGGCCAGCTGGAACCCAGAGCCTTAGTTCAAAGAAGCTGTGTGGTTGCCAAGTCAGGCCAAACCCTGCGGTGCTTGTGAGGAACCAGCTGCAGCTTCAGTGTTTACCTTGGTCCCAACGTCTACCAGCGTCTCTAAAGGCACCTGGTCCTTTCAAATGCTGACTCTCCCACATACTAACCGAGGGACAAATCACTTGAACTCTCCGATCTTCACTTGCCTATTCCATGAAGAGGGGATAATAACAGGGTTGTTGTGAAGACAGAATTCAACAGTTTTCATAAAGCACGTGCCTAACTGAGCAAACGTTCAGTAAATGTTAGCTATTCGCGTTAATACTGAGCAGATTAAGACCATCATCTTTTCAAGTATTTCAGCTTTTCAGTTTAAACAAAGAATAACCTATCGTCAGAAATTGATGGAAAGTTAGAAAATTCTACATTTCAGAGAGGTGTCACCTAAATTTTTAAATATATATATAATTACATCTCTTTTTCTTTTAGGCCAATTGTATCTGAGAGAAATGAACTTCTCATTCAGTTTTTATCAGACTTAAGTTTAACTGCAGATGGATTTATCGGTCACTACAAATTCAGGCCAAAGAAATTGCCGGCAACTACAGCACCACCTGTTACCACCACCTTTCCTGTGACTACAAGTAAGTTTTTCTCGTTTGAAGTTTGTACACAAACTTGAGGAGTATAAGAAAAATTCTTCTGAAGTAGAAAAAAAAAAAAAATTAAATAAGAGGAAAATACTTGAGACTAAAATAAGTTAAATAAGATGAAAACTTATGGAAGAGAATAATATGATTCCATGAATTGAAGAAAAGTGTAAGGTGTAAGAATGCTTCTAAGCTAATAATTTTAAAATGTTACCTAAGAAAATTATGGTCACTTAAAAATGCTAGGAATCCTGTTTTGGCACAGATCACATGACAAGCCTACTTTTTATTTCTTGGCACTTATAAAATTATGTTTGTTTGTTTTTTTTTATTACATAGAACTGTAGTGTTTTAAGTTAAAGTTTCAGGGCCCTGATACCTGCCTGTTTTCACATCTGCCAGTATTTGGACTTTTTTGGGATGGGGTATGCTCCAAATTGTGTCATACAAAATGTATTATTTTTTCAAATTGGAGTAAATCAAACAAAAATATTTGAGGTATTAGAGAAGCCAGTCGGGAAACTCTGGTAATTATCTAAGAAATGGAGGGGCAAGTGTGGGTCCCTGTATCTTGTCTCTGTACCCTGTCAGCTCCACCCACCAGGATTTCAGGCCTGAGATTTCAAAATCTAAATACAGGGAGGAGAAAAAAAGGGGGAAGGAAGGATCTAAGGTTAATATATGAAATAGGCTGAGATAAACCCAGCTTTACTGCCCACCATTTTCTGCAGGTACCCTGAGCAGGGCTGTCCTGAGTACAGGCACTTCTAGAAGAGCTGATTTTTCTGAGCACTCCGCAGTGTGCCACCTTGTGGCCTGAAGGTGTATTGCCGCACGTTACAGCAATATTTCTCCAGCCCACCTCAGTGGACCCTGGTGTCCTATTCCTTCCAGTGAATTATCTGTCTGCATTCATGTGGTTCCCCAGCTTTTATCTTGTGGTTCCCCAGCTTTTATCTCCAGTCCTAAACTTTCTCTGAAATTGCAAACATTACAAAAAAATTTGTAATTTTCTCCTAGCGTTTTGCAACTGCTAGACATTTAAATTAAAACATATCAAATGTAACTCATTTCTATCACATTATTTTCTGTCTCAATTCTGCTTCTCCACCTGTTTTCCCAAGCATGGTCCACAGAAACTGTAGCCACACTCTTAGGGTCCCCTTCCTCTGTCTTAATTCCCCACTGAATGCCCCATACACACACACACACACACACACACACACACACACACACACACACACACACCAGACTGTGTCCTTCTCCCACTTAAATTAATTGTCTACACCTGTGCCATCCAATACAGTGGCCACTGTTGAACACCTGAAATGTGACGAGTGCTACTGAAGATCTGAATTTTAATTTAATTAAAATTTAAAAGCCTCCGTGGCCAGTGGCTACCATATTGGACAGCACAAGGGCCAAGCCCCTTCGCACTTTGTACCTAGCCTCTCTTGCTAGGTTCATCTTTAGGCCCTACCACCTCACTCCTGATGCTCTGAGTAGTTGGGGTTTTCTCCTAAGTGCAGGGGAAGCTGTTGGTGGATTTAAGGAAAGTTCAGGATTAGATTCACACTTTACGAAGATCACTCTGTGAGGCACCAGTGAGGTGAATGGACTGTAGGGGTCAGGAGGGTCAGCATGTTCTTGGGGTTGTCCAGGGGAACTGCACCAGACAGAACTACAGAGACGGTCAAGAGACACTGACAGTTCTGCAGGCCAGAGACCTTGGGAGATACTGACAGGGCTCAGCGGTTAATTGGACTAGGGCAATCCAGAAGCATGCCTCCCGGGTCCCTGGCTTGCACAACTCAGAGGAACAATGTTACCATTCATAGAAGTAGAGTCATAGGTTGAGGGGTAGATTCATAAGTTAAGCTGTGCCCTTGTGGGGTTAGAGGTGTCTGTGAGACAAGCAAATGGAGCCGTTATGTAGACAGTAAGATCTACGGGCCTCCAGGCCGGAAGAGAGATTTAAGCAAGAGATTTAAATCTGAGTCTTCATCATGGTTGACCCCATGGGGGAGAGGTTACGGGGGAAAGGAGAAGAAGGGCTGGAATTAAATCTCTAGAAACTCCAAGTCTTTAAAGAGGGAGGATCTGCTGGCAGAGAAGAATGAAAAAAGCAGCTAAGGGGCAGCGGCGGACGTGGGGGGAACCCAGGTGTCCTGGGGGCCGGGGAAGAGAGTGTTTTGAGAAGGCGGTAGTCAGAAGAGCCAAGTGTTGATGAGGCTTCAAACAACATCAGGACTAAAATGTTACCATGTGATTTCACGACGTGGAGGCTACTGGACACCCTGGCAAGGGTTATGAGTGGAGCTGTGCAGGCAGAAGCCAGATGGGGGTGAGGGGCGTGTGGAGCAAGGCGAGGAAACTAAGTCCAGCGACTCAGTGCGCAGGTTCAAGCCTAAGGGAGGGTGTGAACGTGGTAAAGCCAATGGGAAGTAGCCGGCACAGCAGGAGAACAGAAGGGCAGAGTGAAGGAATAAACTGTAGAGGAAATTTCCACAAAGATGAGCGGGTCTGGCCTTCGGAGGACGCACAGAAGGACAGACCTTAGACCAGACGTGGGCAGCCTCCTCTCCCAGGGGAGGAAAGAAGAGAGGGGGGCAGATAAAGACAGCTCGGAGGTCTGGTGGGGCTTCGAGGACATTTTCTTCTATGATCTCTGTTTTCCCCAGAAAATAGGCAAGGTCACCTGCTGAGAATGAGACGGAAGGGAGGTGGGAGCCCCGGGGGGTTGGGAGAATCCGAAGAACAGCTGTGGAAATTGGAGACAGCTTGTCACTTGGACGAGGGCCCATTTGTGTCCTCAGCTGTCTACGTGCAGGCACAGAAGGAGAAGCAGAGGCTCCTTCAGGCTTCCTAAGGGTTGGAGGGCAGAGGGGAAAGGGAGTTTAACATATTGTCAAGAAAGTGGGATAACAGACCATGGAAATTAAGTGGAGTAGCTAAGGAAGTAGAGACGGGCCAGGATGGTGCAGTGGGAAGAATGCGAGGGGTCAATGTGTTGAACCTCTAAAGACAGAAAGCAAGTACTCGTGAGAGTCTGAGAGTAACTAAATAAGCTTGAAGGAGAGGAGGCTACACTGGCTGACAGGGTGTCCACACTTGGGAGATTGGTGATGAGACTTCAGCAGGAGGACCTGGAAGCCTGGGACTGAGGGGCAGAGACGGAGCAGAGGGAACATCTCTGGGAAGGATGGGGCCGTGGCGGCGCCGAGAGGGATCGTCCCCGAGGAGGGAGGACCCACCGGCACGGCCGCGGGAGCACATGGAGAGGAGGGCTGAGAACCAGGTGCCGTGCTGGGGAGTGCAGGGCAGCAGAGAGGACGGGAGCGTGGCGAGGGTCAGGGTGGGACAGCTGATGGCTGAAAGGCAAGAGAGCGGGGATGTCCCGAAGGCAGAGAAGGGGCCGTGTGGGACACCCATCCAAACTCCAGACTAGCATTCCGAGGCCGAGAAGGAGCTGGTTTCCAGTGGCCCACGTGAAAAGATGCTCTTTCATCAGACAGGGAGAACCACTAACGCCACTACCTTTTGACTCAGTGAATGAGGTAAATTCAGGTCCCCAACTCCTAGAACAATAGTCCCTCTAAATGCTTTCTGAGCTCTTTCTCCATATATATGCTATTGTGTTTATTTTACCATTAAACTGTGTGTATTTTAACATTAAATTGTATATATTTTAATACTATAATCCACTTTGGATCCTTTTTGGAGTTAAGTAGGGGTACACATTAAGAGTAAACTCACAAGGAGGAGATATGGGGATATATGTATACGTATAACTGATTCACTTTGTTATAAAGCAGAAACTAACACACCATTGTAAAGCAATTATACTCCAGTAAAGATGTAAAAAAAAAAGAGTAACTTCACAGAAAAGTTAGCAGAACATATCAGCAGGGCAATATCACAGTTGTAAATTCTTACCCACCAAGTAGTGTTCTGTGACAGCTTTGTTTAGTTCTTCCTAGCATGTTGCCACATATAAGTGAATCATTAGGAAATATTTTGGAAACATTTTTAATGAGGATTATTTTCATTTCATTTCGTTTCGTTTCATCATAGTACAGTTTCTCAACCTTGGCACTATTTACATTTTTGGCCAGATCATTCTTTGCTGTTGGGGGCTGTCCTGTTCACTGTAGGAAGCCTAGCAGCATCTCTGGTTATATACCCACTAGATGCCAGTGGCATCCCCTAGCTGTGACCACCAAAAATATTTCCAGGCATTACCAAATGTCACCTAGTGGGCAAAATCACCCCTGCCTGAGAACCACTGTGGTTACCTGTTTAGTTGTACTTTCAAATTTGTCTACTTCTCAGTTCTTAAGATCCTTCTAGGCAATGAATAATCCTTACTAATAATCCTTACAGGCTCAAAATAAATGTTTAGTGATTGGTTGCATCTAATTACGGCTATAACACACCTTACCACAGGAGCAGTGTTCCCAGAAACCTGTACTGCTCCCATTTGGGCGACTGTGTATTTCAGGTGCACCAAGAAAGTACCCTCCACCCTCAGGGGGAGACCCATTTGATTCCTTTCGGAAAATGAGGAGTTAACCTACATCTCCTGTGTTCATATTTGTTGTACTGGGTTTTTCTAAGCAGGGCACATGAGACTGTATCTATTTTTAGTTACAGCATTAGTTATATATAAAGGAAGAAGAGAATAGGGCTAAATTTGGGTTATCTTTGATCTCAGGTTTAAAACTCCGCAGAGGGTACTGAGTTACCCTGAAGAAATTAGAGCAGGAGTCGGTAGCATGAAGCGTTGCCTTTGCATGCTTTTTAATTATTTCATTGCAATGACAGATTGGTGGCTCAGGGAAATATATGGGAGTTTTAAATTGGTAGATTCAGATCTAAACACCAATTATACTTGAATTCATTTTCCTGAATCTTATGTCTTTCTTCTCTGAATGAAGGTTTAAAACCCACCGTGGCCCTGTGTCAGCAGAAGTGTAGACGGTCGGGGACTCTGGAAAGCAATTATTGCTTGAGTAACTTTGGTAAGAAATAAAACCCAGTCTTTCCTCTTTAATCAGAAACCTGAAACCGCATGCTTAATCTCAAAGGGACTGCCGTGAATGTGATGGTAAAGGGTCAGTTACACTCTTCATTTACCCAAGAAAATATTTTCTTACACACTAGGGTATGTTGACTTGTGCCTTTTGAAGTGTTAGATTTCACACCTGAGAAAAATTCATGTACAGAAAATATACATTTTCCACGTAAACTTAATAATTTGACTCCTGGTACGTGATACTACCGCTCTGTGTCTTCTGGCTGGCTCCGTATTCCTGAAAAAACCTGTATCCCTTTTTTCTCACATAGTTTTCACGCACTGAGTATTTTTTCACACATCTGTAATTCAACTGAAGTTAATTAGAAACATGTCCAAGCTGGCCTCTCTCCAAAGAAATTCAAGTATTTCCTCTGTAGTGTCCTTCCAAAGTACTAAATTCAAACTTGGAAATCTGAAATCCATTTGGAAACTCTTATAAACTGGAACCTGAGGAGATATTACCTAATGACTTAGAATTTCTAAGAGTTTTTTCCAATTAAACAAAAATTGCACTTTCTGTGAAAACCACTTAAGAGCAAAAGATCCCAAGTTTAATTATGTTGGTTATGTTTAAAAGGAACATCGAAGAGCAGTCTTATCAGGAAAAGAAAGTTGGTACAGCCTTTAAATAGGTTACCCAGAACAAAGGGCCTCCCAGATGAGGCTTTGCTTGCTTTTTCTTATGCCTTCAAGTGGTAACTGCAGCCCAGACGGACTATGTTGCAGAGAAGGTATGAAGGCACTAAAGAATCTAGGGCCCTAAATCTAACTGGAGTTTGCAGCCGAAATTCAAATAATGGCATGAAAATGAAAACCAGTAGCACGAGGTGTCATTGCTCCCACACCCAGTGTCGTCTTCTGTAGGAGGTGCTTAAGGAAATCTCCTTTCCTGTCCTCAGAGCCCCCTGATTTCACTCGGCTACTGACTGACGTTTTGCAGTAAGCACTCATGACCGAAAGTCAAAGTAAGGCATGAGAAGAATTCTGACGTTATGAGCTTTGCGTACCACATAAGCAGTGTGTTCTCACTTTATCCTGAAAGGGTCATATCAGCCAAGTCCAAAGCTCGATCTATTCCACTGTGACTCACTTCCATGGCAAAATGACCCAATACTATCACCAGCGGCCCATTGGTTTCCAACCAGCATTGGTAACACTCCTTTAGGGGCAGGTTTTGATTGTCACAATAACTGCCGGGTGCTGCTGGTTTTCTGGGTAGAGACAGGATTCATCAGAAAGTCATTCAATGCAAGTCCTGCCTCACCTGGAATGTCCACTGCCCCCACCCCCCAGAATGCCAAAAGCACGCCTTTGAGAAACACAGCATCTTTCTTTCTGTGGGTCAGAAGTAGGACTCTTCTCTGAGTGTCACATAGTAAAAAGAGAGAGTGACATAATGAAAAGCAACTGAATTTTGCTAGAGTTTTTTTTTTTTTAAGCAAGAAAATGTCTTAAGCTATACCTCAGTTCTATACTTTGACTTGTTAAATGCGTTAAACAGGATGGATAAAAAAGAGAATGTGAAAGACCCAGAAAAACACAGATATTTAGTGATCATTAGAGGGAGATGGGGATCTATGGATGAATCAAAGTTCAAGGAGAGAGCACCTGATATCCACTGAGAGAAGACAAATAAGGGATGAAGTGGGGGGTTGGTCTAAGGAACAAAAATAATTCTGGTTTTTGCTAACCCTGATTACCTTCACTGCTTTTATGATACTCTTTCTTGAAAGGGGCTTTTATTTTCTGACCCCCATCTTCCCTCTTCCTTCCCCCCACCTCCATCCCAACCTGCTGCTTCTAATTCTCTTTAGTTTCCTCCAGCACCTGCAATTGGTCATTTGCAGTAGAAGCCTGGGAGAAGGCTTAAGGGAGTGGATATTTGTAAGACCGATTCTTCATTTAATAAATACGTGTTTTATAAAAAAAAAAAGTTCAAGGAGAGAGGCCAGCTAAAGAGAGGAACCAGGGGGAGACACAGAAAGGTAGGCGCTCACCCACACAGACACAAGGACTCAGATCTTCGTGGCTCAGACCCCCATCGTGCAGCCTCTTAGTATGGTGTTACCTCTAAAGGTACAAGGTCCTGTTGAGTGTTCACAGGTAGAGGCGCATGAGCCCATCCCTTATTTGGTAACTGATCCACACGTTGGATAAAACATTGGAACGAGCCCTCGTCTCAGCAACTGACTGCAATTCGGCAGATATTTTGGTTTTCCTACTCAGTGTCAACACCTAACAGCTGCGGTAACATAAGAGCTCCACGACTCCTTTTGTTCAACCTGAATTTTGGTGACAACTGTACAGAATCAAATTCAATGGCTCTATTAGGACCTTCTTTCTTACGTTAAAATGTTTCCCATCTGACACTTAGAGAAATGTACAATTACGTTCAGTTCTGCTAACACTTGCCTTCACTGTCCCATTATTTCAAAAACGTTTTCTTTTGCAGTCTTGGCCGGGACTGTTATCACCACCATCCCTCGAGGTGGGAGTCTGCACGCCACGGTCTCAATCATCAACATCTATAAAGAAGGAAATCTGGCAATTCAGCAGGCCGGCAAGAACATGAGTGCCAAGGTCGTCGTGGTCTGTAAGCAGTGCCCGCTCCTCAGGAGAGGTGAGTCAGAGAAAAACTTCAGTCTTTCTTCCAGGGGAGCTCAGGAGCAGAGAAGGGGACGGGAGAGCCTCTCTGAGAAAATCATGGATCTTTCCATGCCATGGCTGGTCTAGGGAAGTAAAGTCAGGGCGAATGTATTGCCCACTTGTGGTTTCGAAGGAGGGCCTTTGGAGTCCGCCAGAATTGGGCACCAATCCCAGTTCCGGTCACTTGTGGAAGAAGACGAGATAATGGAAATGATCAGTGAGTCCAAGAAACGTCTGAAGTTGGATCAGTAGGGAACAGACAGAGAAGGAGCACATCAGGAGAAAGAGATTTTGAAGTATTGCACTTAAGGTGCCACTACTGTGTGTGGAGGAAGATATCCATCAAGGAACAGGAAATTCAGAGCTGGAGTTCAGAAGAGAGAGGTATCTATGGGCTAGAATGAAAGATTTGGGATTCATTTGTAGATATAGGATTATTCAATCCATAGATGGAGATGAGTTTATTAAGAAATTTTGGAAAAAGAAAAGCTACTTCAGAGCCAAAGGTACATGATTTTTTTTTAAAAACAGGTTCTTTAACTTATAAAAGTAATGTATGCTCTATGGGTTTTTTTGTTTTTGCGGTACACGGGCCTCTCACTGTTGTGGCCTCTCCCGTTGCGGAGCACAGGCTCCAGATGCGCAGGCTCAGCGGCCATGGCTCACGGGCCCAGCTGCTCCGCGGCATGTGGGATCCTCCCGGACCAGGGCACGAACCCGTGTCCCCTGCATCGGCAGGCGGACTCCCAACCACTGCGCCACCAGGGAAGCCCCTGCTCTATGGTTTTTAAAAAGTTTAAATAAGTAGAGAAGGATATAAAATAAAAAGTGAAGCCCTTTCCCTTTCACCAGAGGCACAATGAACAGCTCCTTCCACAAAGTTCTATCCATATAAAGCCTGCACATACACACGTAGAGAGAGGATCATGCTACATACGTTCTACTGAAACTTTTCCCCCACGTGATGTACATGTGGACAGCTTTCCATCAACAGCACGTATAGATCTCTTTTTCGGCATGGCAGTAATGCCTGGCATTCCACTGTGTGCTATGCCATGATTTCTGTATCCAATATCAGCTCATTCCTTTCCTCAGTCTTGTTACACACCTCTACTACAAGTGAAACAAACCAAACCTCTGCCACACACACACAGAAATATAGCCTATCCACTTCAAGAAAGCTTTACTATGAATTCAGACTGTTGAGAAGAGTCCGAAGGTGAGCAGCCTCACACTGACTCTTTAGAGGGAATAGCAAAGACTCTGTAGAAGGTAACACTTCTTTCCAGAACTGCCCGGAACAGCAAATAATGCACATCTAGACACAGTCAAATCTCGATGCTAGCAGTCCAGGCTTTCGGTGGCATCTACCTGCTCATCCTACCAAGCCTTCAGAGGCTCAAGACCACTATGATGCCAGTGTAGGCCCACAGAGGAAGGCCTATGCAAGAGAAAAAGAAACACGTATTTCTCTTATGACACACGGGGGAGAGGGAGAATAAACGGGGTGGTAAGACACACTTCCTTTATGACATTTTTCTGAAGCAGTGTAAATCTTCAGAGTTGAATCCTACATAGCTCAGCTTGGGCCCCAGTCTAGGCCTACCTTAGCCAGAAACACGGATATATAAAAAACAGTGTAACAGAATAAAGTACTTTTTAGGACTTATCTTTTTGCAAGGGACTATAAGAATGGAAAGAAGTATATGATCCAACCATGCCCTCAAAAAACTTACATAGTATAAATGTTGGAGACGTTAATAAAAAGTCCAAGACAACAACAACAGAAGACGATGGATCATTAGCTGACAAATGCCTGGGGAGATCCAGAAGCCTTGTGACACCAGGAGAGGCCACCTGAAGCCCCTTGAGGAAGGAGAGCCTTTCACAGAAACAGTGTATTGTTCATAGCAGACACTCAGTAAATATGTCAGACCTTCTGCAGAGCTGGACGTGACCGGATCGAATCATTCCATCCACATTCCTACTGTTAGCAGAGCTGGAACATGCTATTCAGTTACATTTAGATTTTTTTCCCAATGAGAGTCTTAAACCAGATTTTATCCTAGATAGGATAAATGTCTAATTATACCCTTTACAGAGCATTTACCTAGAGGTGACTTATAGTCGAAGTTGTTTCAAACCAACACACAGAGAGAAAAAAATTAATCTTATATTCTCTTTTAGGTCTAAACTACATTATTATGGGCCAAGTGGGTGAAGATGGGAGAGGCAAAATCATGCCCAACAGCTTTATCATGATGTTCAAGACCAAGAATCAGAAGCTCCTGGACGCCCTGAAGAACAAGCAATGTTAACAGTGAACTGTGTCCATTTAAGCTGCGTTCTGTCACTGCCTTTGAAGGATCTATTTTTTTCTCAGTAGGAAAAGAAAATTTATAACCTGAAATATTGAGCATTCAGAGAGATTTACTCTTCACATGATGTAGGTCGGAGAGCTCCGGTGTCACTGATGGAAGTTCTGTTGCCTGCACAGAAGAGAGCCGATTGGAAACCTGCAGACTTAGTGAGGTGATAAGAAACTAAATGTATCAAGCGTTGACAGTTTGGAAGCAGTTTATTTATACATCTCTGTAAAAGGATATTTTAGAAATGAGTTGTGTGAAGATGTAAAAAAGAGATTTTATACGTGCAATATTTATAGTGATATTTGTTTTACCTTCAAGCATTTGCTCTGAGTTGTTATATTCTTCTCCTGCATTTTTAAAATCAGTGCTTAATAAAATATTTTTAAATGATTATATAACAGCCATTAGACTTGCTTTTATAGAAAGTGGGACACTGTAAAAAGAATATTCCCTGCTATTTACACATAAGGTTGTCCTTGTATCAGTTTATACTTTGCTAAAAGAACATTCCAAGAACCGCAGGGACTAGATGGACTCCGTAATGTAAACAGACTATAATTCTTCTCTGCAGAACCAGAGAATGTTAGAGCTAGAATCGTGTCCCTCAGGAATCTCATTCAGGTCCTTCATTTTGTGATAGAAATGGAAGCTCAGGTATATTTAGTGACTTGTGCAGAGCACACATCTCCCAAGAGACAGAACAGGCAATCTAGCTCAATTTATATAACTAGACTAAAAAGTTAAAAGCCAAAGATTATCAGACTGGATTAGAAAAACAAAATACAACAATATACTATTTGAAAGAGACACCTAAAGCATAAGGACACAAAGAAGTTGAAAAGAAAAGGATAGAAGAACATAAATATATCAGGCAAATATTAACCAAAACAAGAGTGAAGTGGCTTTATTCATATTAGGGAAAAAAATAGACTTTAAGGTATTTCTCAAGATGAAGAGGGTTACAAGGAGATAAAACAATTCTAAAATTTGCATGCAGCTAATAACATGCAAAGATATATCACTAAAATATTTTATCCTTCAATATAATATAGGCTTCAAAATATATAACTAAGTCTGGCATAGTATAAATGGAAACTGACAAGTTCACCATCATAGTGGGAGATTTTAACACACTTCTCACAGTAATGGGCAGATTTAAAAGAAACAAAAAAAGATATAATTTTTTTAATAACATCTTTATTGGAGTATAATTGCTTTACAATGGTGTGTTAGTTTCTGCTTTATAACAAAGTAAATCAGCTATGCATATACATATATCCCCATATCTCTTCCCTCTTGCATCTCTCTCCCTCCCACCCTCCCTATCCCACCATTCTATGTGGTCACAAAGCACCGAGCTGAAAAGATATAGATTTGAACCACACAGTTAGCTAGATTTACCTGATGGACATAAACAGAACCAAAAGCTCTTTTTTTTTTTTTGGCCATACCACGTGGCTTGTGGGATCTTAATTCCCGACCAGGGATCAAACCTGGGCCCTTGTCAGTGAGAGCACAGAGTCCTAACCACTGGACCGCCAGGGAATTCCCCAAAAGCTCATTTTTAATCTCAGTATGGAACAACTTCACAACTTGACCACTTACTGCACCATGAAACAAATCCCATTTAAAGAACTAGTGTCGCACAGACATCCTTCTCCAGCAACAATGAATAATTAGAAATTAATAGCACAAAGTACACAATAAATAAAAAAATAAGAAAAAAAACCCTGATGTTGGAAATTGAGAAATGTACTTTTAAGTAACTCGTGATCAAAAGGAAACTGTCATGGAAAATAGAAAATATTAAAAACTGAATAATAGAAACACTGAATTTTAAAATGTGTGGAATGCAATTTATAACCTTAAATGTTTATATTCTAAAAGAAAGGGTGAAAAATATTTTGTGACTGATACAAATTATGGAGGTTAGTAAAAGAACAACAGAATACACTTCTAAAAATTGGAGGAAATAAACATACAAGCAGAAATTGAGTAAAATAGAATCATAAATAGAGACAATTAACAAAATAAAAAATTGGTTCTCTCAAATGACTCATATAATTGACAAAACTGACAAGATTAAGCAAGAAAAAACGTTAAAAAGGACAAGAAAATGATTTAGGCATGAAAAGGGACCTTACAACAGATGTTAACGCACTCTCAAAAAGCAGTTACGAGGATATTATGAGCCATTTATGTCAGAAGATTTGGAAACTTAGACAAAGTGGACAAATTCATGGCCAGGGGGTGAGGACTTATCACTTGGACTCAAATGGAAATAGAATACCTAAATAGTCTTATAATCATTAAAGAAATTCAATCCTTTTTTTTTTTTGGCGGTACGCGGGCCTTTCATTGTTGTGGCCTCTCCCGTTGCGGAGCACAGGCTCCGGACGCGCAGGCTCAGCGGCCATGGCTCACGGGCCCAGCTGCTCCGCAGCATGTGGGATCTTCGCGGACCGGGGCACGAACCCGTGTCCCCTGCATCGGCAGGCGGACTCTCAACGACTGCGCCACCAGGGAAGCCCAGAAATTCAATCCTAATTTTAAAACTTTCTTCAGATAAAACCCCAGGTCCAGACAGTTTTACTTAGAAGGTCTACCAACATCTAAGGGACAAACACCGCCAATCTAACATATACTATTCCAGAGTATAAACAAAGAAGTAACACTCAGCAATTCTTTTTATGAGAGTAATATAATCTTAACATCAATACTTCAGCAGACAACAGGATCTAAAACCACTAGTCTGATTTTACTTCTGAACATAGGTGCAAAAACCCTAAACTAAATATTATCCCAAAAAATCCAGCAAACCAACCAAATAGGTGACAATCAAGTTGGGTTTATCCCAGCAATACTTGATTAATTTAACATTAGAAAATCAACGATCACACTTCACTGCATTAACAGAACTGCAACGCCAACTAGGGAGTCTTAGGGGCAGCTAAACATCCAGACTTAACAGTATCACAGGCCTCCCTTGGTACCAATATCCTCAGAAAGATACTGTATAGCACAGGGACCAGAGCTTAATGGCACAATGTCACACTTTCTTCTCCGGGAGTCTTTGCAGCCATCTGGCAGCAGTTCCTACCAGCTATCCATGAGCTGTTTTCTTTGCCTCCCTAGATAAAGTCTCAGATGCCAGGAGACAAGATTCATGCCAGATGGATGTAGACACCCCAGTTTAAAGGTCGCATCTCCACAGAAGCCAGTTATCTCTTGTAACAACTCCATAAGCCCAGCTCCCAGACGCCTCATAGATGACACACCTGTTTATGAGTTACACACTCAGAAAAGCCCAGAGCTCTGGCTCCCCTATCGGGTATTTATAGTTCGCTTATACTGGATTGGATTCCTCCCAATCCAAAGCAATTTACCAATCAGGGATAATTTTTACGAGAAACAAGTTTGTCTAGCAACATAGTTGACATACTGTATTATCAGATTACTAGGTAAACTAAGCTAGAGTTAAGCAAAGATCATCTTTTAATGGGGAAAGGTTCTGTTAAGCCCTATTCACAGTAGATGAAAGAAGAAAAATAATTTGATCGTAGTAATGCAGAAGTACTTGATATAATTCAACATTTACTCATGACAAAAATAAACCCTGAGCAAACTATGAATAGAAGGGAACTTCCTTAAGTTGAGAAGAAAACTTGCAGCAAATCTTATATTTAATGGTAAAGTATTGAAAGCATTTCCTTTAAGATCAGTGATAAGACAGGAATGCTTGAAATCACATTTCTATTAAAAATTGTACTGGAGGGTCTGGTCAGTGTAGTAAGTTAAGAAAAAGAAAAAAATGATATTGGAAAGGAAGAAACAAGACTATTATGCAAAGATGATATGATTATCCAAATAGAAAACCTGAAGCAACATGCAGGTGATTAGAATTAATAGTTTCACAAGTTTGTCTCTTAGCCCTAGCCCAGAACAACATATAAATATTATTTTATAATTTATAATTAAGCATCTTGAGTTAAGTACATGAAGCTCATTATTCACACGCTAACAGCCTCTTTTTAACATAGAAACTATGGGGGTATACATGGATGTACAGAATTAGGGATTCAGATGGGGCAGCTCTGGGACATACATAGAAGTTTTTCTGAGGGATTTTAAAGTTATTATGTAAAATTCTGACTTTGTTTTTGTAATTTGCTTCTTCCCTAAGTCAACAATTGGTTTAAAAAGGCTAAAATTTAATTAGATATAAATTTGAAACACTATCTTTTGCTTGAAGGATGTCCCTGTGGCATTCTGATACCAACATTAAATTAGATTTAAACAGTGAGGGTTTTTTTTAACATCCGTATTGGAGTATAATTGCTTTACAATGGTGTGTTAGTTTCTGCTTTAAACAGTGAGTTTTGAAGTATAGAAACCTATAAAGAAAAATTACAAGCTTAATGTACGACTTTATAAAGCTGATTAGAATCACATCAGATTGGAAGAGTGAGGGGGAAGAGGGTGGAAGAGTAAGACGCGGAGATCACCTTCCTCCCCACAGATACACCAGAAATACATCTACACGTGGAACAATTCCTACAGAACACCTACTGAACGCTGGCAGAAGACCTCAGACCTCCCAAAAGGCAAGAAACTCCCCACGTACCTGGGTAGGGCAAAAGAATAAACAGAGACAAAAGAATAGGGACGGGACCTGCACCACTGGGAGGGAGCCGTGAAGGAGGAAGGGTTTCCACACACTAGAAGCCCCTTCGCGGGCGGAGACTGCGGGTGGCGGAGCGGGGAAGCTTCGGAGCCGCGGAGGAGAGCGCAGCTACAGGGGTGCGGAGGGCAAAGCGGGTAGATTCCCGCACAGAGGATCAGGGCCAACCAGCACTCACCAGTCCGAGAGGCTTGTCTGCTCACCCGCCGGGGCGGGCGGGGCTGGGAGCTGATTCTCTGGCTTCGGTCGGAGCGCAGGGGGAGGACTGGCGGCGTGAACACAGTCTGAAGGGGTTAGTGCACCACGGTTAGCCAGGAGGGAGTCCGGGAAAAAGTGTGGACCTACCGAAGAGGCAAGAGACTTTTTCTTCCCTCTTTGTTTCCTGGTGCGCGAGGAGAGGGGATTAAGATGGCTGCTTAAAGGAGCTCCAGAGACGGGCGCGAGCCGCGGCTAACAGCGCGGACCCCAGAGACGGGCATGAGACGCTAAGGCTGCTGCTGCCGCCACCAAGAAGCCTGTGTGCGAGCACAGGTCACTCTCCACACCTCCCTTCCGGGGAGCCTGTGCAGCCTGCCACTGCCAGGGTCCCAGGATCCAGGGACAACTTCCCCGGGAGAACGCACGGCACGCCTCAGGCTGGTGCAACGTCACGCTGTCCTCTGCCGCTGCAAGCCCGCCCCGCACTCCGTGCGCCCCCGCCGCCGCCTGAGTGAGCCAGAGCTGCTGAATCAGCGGCTCCTTTAACCCCGTCCTGTCTGAGCGAAGAACAGACACCCTCCGGCGACCTACACACAGAGGCGGGGCCAAATCCAAAGCTGAACCCCGGGAGCTGTGAGAACAAAGAAGAGAAAGGGAAATCTCTCCCAGCAGCCTCAGAAGCAGCGGATTAAATCTCCACAATCAACTTGATGTACCCTGCATCTGTGGAATACCTGAATATACAACGAATCATACCAAATTGAGGAGGTGGACTTTGAGAGCAAGATTTATTATTTTTTCCACTTTTCCTCTTTTTCTGAGTGTGCATGTGTATGCTTCTGTGTGAGATTTTGTCTGTACAGCTTTGCTTTCACCATTTGTCCTAGGGTTCTATCTGTCCGTTTTTTTTTTTTTTAACTTTTAAAAAAATTTTTTTCTTAATAATTATTTTTTATTTTAATAACTTTATTTTATTTTACCTTACTTTATTTTCTTTTCTTTTATCCTTTTTCTTTCTTTCTTTCTTTCTTTCTTGCTCCTTTTTCTCACTTTTATTCTGAGCCATGTGGATGAAGGGCTCTTGGTGCTGCAGCCAGGAGTCAGTGCTGTGCCTCTGAGGTGGGAGAGCCAACTTCAGGACACTGGTCCACAAGAGACCTCCCAGCTCCAAGTAATATCAAACTGCGAAAGTCTCCCAGAGATCTCCATCTCAACACCAACACCCAGCTTCACTCAACGACCAACAAGGTACAGTGCTGGACACCCTATGCCAAACAACTAGCAAGACAGGAACACAACCCCATGATTAGCAGAGAGGCTGTCTAAAATCATAATAAGTCCACAGACACCCCAAAACACACGACCAGACGTGGACCTGCCCACCAGAAAGACAAGATCCAGCCTCATCCACCAGAACACAGGCACTAGTCCCCTCCACCAGGAAGCCTACACAGTCCACTGAACCAACTTTACCCACTGGGGACAGACACCAAAAACAATGGGAACTACGAACCTGCGGCCTGCAAAAAGGAGACCCCAAATACAGTAAGATAAGCAAAATGAGAAGACAGAAAAACACACAGCAGGTGAAGGAGCAAGATAAAAACCCACCAGACCTAACAAATGAAGAGGAAATAGGCAGTCTACCTGTAAAAGAATTCAGAATAATGATAGTAAAGATGATCCAAAATCTTGGAAATAGAATAGAGAAAATGCAAGAAACATTTAACAAGCACCTAGAAGAACTAAAGATGAAACAAGCAATGATGAACAACACAATAAATGAAATTAAAAATACTCTAGAAGGGATCAATAGCAGAATAACTGAGGCAGAAGAATGGATAAGTGACCTGGAAGATAAAGTAGTGGAAATAACTACTGCAGAGCAGAATAAAGAAAAAAGAATGAAAAGAACTGAGGACAGTCTCAGAGACCTCTGGGACAACATTAAACGCACCAAAATTCGAATTATAGGGGTTCCAGAAGAAGAAGAGAAAAAGAAAGGGACTGAGAAAATATTTGAAGAGATTATAGTTGAAAACTTCCCTAATATGGGAAAGGAAATAGTTAATCAACTCCAGGAAGCACAGAGAGTCCCATACAGGATAAATCCAAGGAGAAACACGCCAAGACACATATTAATCAAACTGTCAAAAATTAAATACAAAGAAAAAATATTAAAATCAGCAAGGGAAAATCAACAAATAACACACAAAGGAATCCCCATAAGGTTAACAGCTGATCTTTCAGCAGAAAATCTGCAAGCCAGAAGGGACTGGCAGGACATATTTAAAGTGATGAAGGAGAAAAACCTACAACCAAGATTACTCTACCCAGCAAGGATCTCATTCAGATTTGATGGAGAAATTAAAACCTTTACAGACAAGCAAAAGCTGAGAGAGTTCAGCACCACCAAACCAGCTTTACAACAAATGCTAAAGGATCTTCTCTAGGCAAGAAACACAAGAGAAGGAAAAGACCTATAATAACAAACCCAAAACAATTAAGAAAATGGGAATAGGAATATACATATCGATAATTACCTTAAATGTAAATGGATTCAATGCTCCCACCAAAAGACACAGATTGGCTGAATAGATACAAAAGCAAGACCCATATATATGCTACCTACAAGAGACGCACTTCAGACCTAGAGACACATACAGACTGAAAGTGAGGGGATGGAAAAAGATATTCCATGCAAATGGAAACCAAAAGAAAGCTGGAGTAGCAATTCTCAAATCAGACAAAATAGATTTTAAAATACAGACTATTAGAAGAGACAAAGAAGGACAGTACATAATGATGAAGGGATCGATCCAAGAAGAAGACAAAACAATTGTAAATATTTATGCACCCAACATAGGAGCACCTCAATATTTAAGGCAAATACTAACAGCCATAAAAGGGGAAATCGACAGTAACATATTCATAGTAGGGGACTTTAACACCCTACTTTCACCCATGGACAGATCATCCAAAATGAAAATAAATAAGGAAACACAAGCTTTAAATGATACATGAAACAAGATGGACTTAATTGATATTTATAGGACATTCCATCCAAAAACAACAGAATACACATTTTTCTCTAGTGCTCATGGAACATTCTCCAGGATAGATCATATTTTGGGTCACAAATCAAGCCTTGGTAAATTTAAGAAAATTGAAATTGTATCAAGTATCTTTTCCAACCACAACGCTATGAGACTAGATATCAATAACAGGAAAAGATCTGTAAAAAAATAGAAACACATGGAGGCTAAACAATACACTACTTAATAATGAAGTGATCACTGAAGAAATCAGAGGAAATCAAAAAATACCTAGAAACAAATGACAGTGGAGACACGAGGACCCCAAACCTATGGGATGCCACAAAAGTAGTTCTAAGAGGGAAGTTTATCGCAATACAATCCTACCCTAAGAAACAGGAAACATCTCGAATAAACAACCTAACCTTGCACCTAAAGCAATTAGAGAAAGAAGAACAAAGAAACCCCAAAGTTAGCAGAAAGAAAGAAATCATAAAGATCAGATCAGAAATAAATGAAAAAGAAATGAAGGAAATGATAGCTAAGATCAATAAAACTAAAAGCTGGTTCTGTAAGAAGATAAACAAAATTGATAAACCATTAGCCAGACTCATCAAGAAAAAACGGGAGAAGACTCAAATCAATAGAATTAGAAATGAAAAAGGAGAAGTAACAACTGACACTGCAGAAATACAAAGGATCATGAGAGATTACTACAAGCAACTCTATGCGAATAAAATGGACAACCTGGAAGAAATGGACAAATTCTTAGAAATGCACAACCTGCCAAGACTGAATCAGGAAGAAATAGAAAATATGAACAGACCAATCACAAGCACTGAAATTGAAACTGTGATTAAAAATCTCCCAACAAACAAAAGCCCAGGACCAGATGGCTTCACAGGCGAATTCTTTCAAACATTTAGATAAGAGCTAACACCTATCCTTCTCAAACTCTTCCAAAATATAGCAGAGGGAGGAACACTCCCAAACTCATTCTACGAGGCCACCATCACCCTGATACCCAAACCAGACAAAGATACTACAAAAAAAGAAAATTACACAGCAATATCACTGATGAATATAGATGCAAAAATCCTCAACAAAATACTAGCAAACAGAATCCAACAACACATTAAAATGATCATACACCATGATCAAGTAGGGTTTATTCCAGGAATGCAAGGATTTTTCAATATACACAAATCAATCAATGTGATACACCATATTAACCAACTGAAGGATAAAAACTATATGGGCATCTCAATAGATGCAGAGAAAGCTTTCGTCAAAATTCAACACCCATATATGATAAAAACCCTCCAGAAAGTAGGCATAGAGGAAATTTTCCTCAACATAATAAAGGCCATATATGACAAACCCACAGCCAACATCGTCCTCAATGGTGAAAAACTGAAAGCATTTCCACTAAGATCAGGAACAAGACAAGATTGCCCACTCTCACCACGTGTATTCAACATAGTTTGGAAGTTTTAGCCATAGCAATCAGAGAAGAAAAGGAAATAAAAGGAATCCAAATTGGAAAAGAAGAAGTAAAGCTGTCACTGTTCGCAGATGACATGATACTATACATAGAGACTCCTAAAGATGCTACCAGAAAACTACTAGAGCTAATCAATGAATTTGGTAAAGTGGCAGGATACAAAATTAATGCACAGAAATCTCTTGCATTCCTATACACTAATGATGAAAAATCTGAAAGTGAAATCAAGAAAACACTCCCATTTACCATTGCAACAAAAAGAATAAAGTATCTAGGAATAAACCTACCTAAGGAGACAGAAGACCTGTATGCAGAAAATTATGACACTGATGAAAGAAATTAAATTAATGATACAAATAGATGGAGAGATATACCATGTTCTTGGATTGGAAGAATCAACATTGTGAAAATGACTCTACTACCCAAAGCAATCTACAGATTCAATGCAATCCCTATCAAACTACCAATGGCATTTTTTCACAGAACTAGAACAAAAAATTTCACAATTTGTATAGAAACACAAAAGACCCCGAATAGCCAAAGCAATCTTGAGAATGAAAAACGGAGCTGCAGGAATCAGGCTCCCTGACTTCAGACTATACTACAAAGCTACAGTAATCAAGACAGTATGGTACTGGCACAAAAACAGAAATATAGATCAATGGATCAGGATAGAAAGCCCAGAAATAAACCCACACACATATGGTCACCTTATCTTTGATAAAGGAGGCAGGAATGTACAGTGCAGAAAGGACAGCCTCTTCAATAAGTGGTGGTTGGAAAACTGGACAGGTACATGTAAAAGTATGAGATTAGATCACTTCCTAACACCATACACAAAAATAAGCTCAAAATGGATTAAAGACCTAAATGTAAGGCCAGAAACTATCAAACTCTTAGAGGAAAACATAGGCAGAACACTCTATGACATAAATCACAGCAAGATCCTTTTTGACCCACTTCCTAGAGAAATGCAAATAAAAATAAACAAAAGGGACCTAATGAAACTTCAAAGCTTTTGCACAGCAAAAGAAACCATAAACAAGACCAAAAGACAACCCTCAAAATGGGAGAAAATATTTGGAAATGAAGCAACTGACAAAGGATTAATCTGCAAAATTTACAAGCAGCTCATGCAGCTCAATAACAAAAAAACAAACAACCCAATCCAAAAATGGGCAGAAGACCTAAATAGACATTTCTCCAAAGAAGATATACAGACTGCCAACAAACATATGAAAGAATGCTCAACATCATTAATCATTAGAGAAATTCAAATTAAAACTACAATGAGATATCATCTAACACCAGTCAGAATGGCCATCATCAAAAAATCTAGAAACAATGAATGCTGGAGAGGGTGTGGAGAATATGGAACACTCTTGCACTGCTGGTGAGAATGTGAATTGCTACAGCCACTATGGAGAACAGTATGGAGGTTCCTTAAAAAACTACAAATAGAACTGCCATATGACCCAGCAATCCCACTACTGGGTATATACCCTAAGAAAACCATAATTCAAAAAGAGTCATGGGGCTTCCCTGGTGGCACAGTGGTTGAGAGTCCGCCTGCTGATGCAGGGGATGCGGATTCATGCCCCGGTCCGGGAGGATCCCACGTGCCGCAGAGTGGCTGGGCCCGTGGGCCATAGCCGCTGAACCTGCGCGTCTGGAGCCTGTGCTCCACAGTGGGAGAGGCCACAACAGTGAGAGGCCCACATACCACAAAAAAGATCATGTACCAAAATGTTCATTGCAGCTCCATTTACAATAGCCAGGACATGGAAACAACCTAAGTGTCCATCATCGAATGAATGGATAAAGAAGATGTGGCACATATACACAATGGAATATTACTCAGCCATAAAAAGAAACGAAATTCAGCTATTTGTGATGAGGTGGATGGACCTAGAGTCTGTCATGCAGAGTGAAGTAAGTCAGAAAGAGAAAGACAAATACCGTATGCTAACACATATATATGGAATTTAAGAAAAAAAATATGAAGAACCTAGGGGTAAGAGAGGAATAAAGACACAGACCTACTAGAGAATGGACTTGAGGATTTGGGGCGGGGGAAGTGTAAGCTGTGACAAAGTGAGAGAGTGGCATGGACATATATACACTACCAAAAGTAAAATAGATAGCTAGTGGGAAGCAGCCGCATAGCACAGGGAGATCAGCTCGGTGCTTTGTGATCACCTAGAGGGGTGGGATAGAGAGGGTGGGAGGGAGGGAGACGTAAGAGATATGGGAACATATGTATATGTATAACTGATTCACTTTGTTATAAAGCAGAAACTAACACACCATTGTAAAGCAATTATACTCCAATAAAGATGTAAAAAAAATTTTTAAATATAAAGCTGATTAATTTATCTCACGAACAAGAAATTTATATTAATAGTAACATAATACAATGAAGAGCCTCCTGGATGATGAGGAGAAAGACTTGGATTCTCCTTCACAGTGCAGCATTGGGGAACCTTAGTTTCCTTATCTATAAAATGATAAATTTGAATTGGATTCTTTCTGAGATCCTGTATAGGTCTTCAACTGTTTCCAGATTCTTGAATAACCAAACTGATCAAAATATAAAGTAGCACAGAAATAAAATTAACCACTTTCTCCATTCTAAACCCTTGGTCCCTCCATGGCCTGGCTTGTTTATTTTCTAAGACTGACTCTTGATTTTTTATTTATGTTTAATACCCCACTGTGCATCCTTTCCCTCTGTCTCTTGCTCATCTCACTGGTCTCTGCTTCTGACCTTGGTCATAAACTTAAAGTCTTTAATAAACTAGTCATTTAGAAAATAGGGACTGGACATCTTAAGTTTTATTCTCTGACCAAGAAGAAACTATAGTGAGAAATTCATTCAAAAAACCAAAGTGTTTGGATCTATGTTTCCCAACACAAATAATAAATGGAGCTCAAGATCCCAAGTCAGTCATTGTACAACATGGACAAATTACTTAATATGTCAGTTTTCTTTCCTATGAAATAAGAAAGCTGAAGTAGGTGATGTAAGTTTTCTTCCAATCCAATTTGATGGAATAAGACTTAGAGATTGCAATTGTTAGAAGGGTATCTGACTGGATATCAGTTCCAGGATATTTACACAAATAGATAATGGCTAAATTTTCATTTAACAAATTTGTGTCATTTAATATCAACAACATACTTAAGCTGAGGATACAGAGAATAAAAGAACTGCCCCTTCCTATGCTTTGTTTAGTTTTGTACCTTAAAAAAAAAGAAAAAATCCTCTGTGTTAAAATAAGCAATGTGCTTGCTATTTCTACTGAAATATAAAATGGGGGAAATGAGTTTTAAAATATGGAGTTGAATCATCTCCCAAATTAATTTAATTTCTGAATGAGTTAATGAGGTGGCTAGTACATTTTCTTCCTCAAAACCCTTTTCAAATGGCACCTGATAGTTTTACTATCTTAGAATAATTTTATCTAAAACTGAAGGGATTGATCAAATAGTCTTACTAATGGAGACAGAGAAAAACGTCTAGATTGCTGGTAGCAGAATGAAGAAACCTGTCATTATCTGGCTGAAACAGTTCTTTTTTGAAACATACATTTACCTCCTACCCAACCATGCTGCTTTGCCTCTTGTACTACTGTAATTTAATTTACATCAGAAACCATGTCTCTTAAAGATGGTTATTTTAAACCATGTAACTAACACATAAAATTTTTCCTACTTTTGAGTTCTATATTTGAAGCATGTATTTCAAACTGGAGGCAGGGGGAGTAGGAAAAGAAAAAAGTAGTGTGAAATGACCAAATGAAGAGAAACACTGTCACTGGCAATTCTTCTAAATATCTCTTCAAGAAACACAACATATTTACCCACAGGGCAGTGATGCCAGAAAGCTAACAAATTTACTTACAAATGTGATATCCACAGCAGCCATTGCCGTTCGTACTATTAATATTTTCTTAGTGTAATTTTGAATAATTAGATTCCCTACAGTCTATAACCTCGGCCTATTTGTTATTTTATAAATGTATTTTCTGAGGAAAAGAAAAATTTCAATATCAATGCAATTCCAATCAAAATCACCGCAAGGATATTTTGGTAGAAATTGACGGGCAGATTCCAAAATTTATATGAAATAGCAAAGAATCTAGAATTGCTAACATAAATTTTGAAAAACACAAAATTCTTCACCCTGGCATTTACTACCATAATTCACGTGACAGTGTTATGTTACTAATGGGCTACTGAATTGCATATTCAAGCACTGTTTTCTTCTGGAGTGGTAATAAATCATAAAATTCAACTGTTATTTTCTTCTTTCTTTCTTTCTTTCGTTCTTTCTTTCCTTCTTTTCATTGAGGTATTGTTGATTTACAATATTGTGTTAGCCTCAGGTGTACAACATAGTGATTCAGTATTTTTTTATTATACTCCATTATAGATTATTAAGAGATATTGAATATAATTCCCTGTGCTTCACAGTAAATCCTTGTTGCTTATTTTATGCATAGTAGTCTTTATCTGTTAATCCCATACTCCTAATTTGTCCCTCCCTCATCCATCTCCCCTTTGGCAACCATAAGTTTGTTTTCTATGTCTACGAGTTTTGTATATAGATATTTTTTTCTAGATTCCACATATAAGTGATATCATATAGTGTTTGTCTTTCTCTGACTTATTTCATTAAGAATAACATTCTCTAGGTCCATCCATGATGCTGCAAATGGTGGTATTTCATTCTTTTTTATGGCTGAGTAATATTCCAATATATTTGTATATATGTGTATATATACATATATATATACAGATATATGTATATGTACACACATGTGGTATATATATACATCTTTTTTTAAAAACTTCTTTATTGCAGTATAATTGCTTTACATTGGTGTGTTACTTTCTACTGTATAACAAAGTGAATAAGCTATACATATAACCCCATATCCCCTCCCTCTTGTATCTCCCTCCCACCCTCCCTATCCCACCCCTCTAGGTGGTCACAAAGCACAGAGCTGATCTCCCCATGCAATGCAGCTGCTTCTCAGTAGCTATCTATTTTACATTTGGTAGTGTATATATGTCAATGCTACTCTCTTACTTCCCCCAGCTTACCCTTCCCCCTCCCCGTGTCCTCAAGTCCATTCTCTATGTCTCCATCTTTATTCCTGTCCTGCCCCTAGGTTCATCAGAACTTTTTTCTTCTTTCAATCCCATATATATATATATATATATATATATATATATATATATATATATATATATATATATTAGCATATGGCATTTGTTTTTCTCTTTCTGACTTACTTCACTCTGTATGACAGACTTTAGGTCCATCCACTACAAATAACTCAATTTCATTTCTTTTTATGGCTGAGTAATATTCCATTGTATATATGTGTCACATCTTCTTTACCCATTCATCTGTCGATGGACACTTAGGTTGCTTCCATGTCCTGGCTTTTGTAAATAGAGCTGCAATGAACATTGTGGGATTGCTGGGTCATATGGTAGTTCTACTTTTAGTTTTTAAAGGAAGCTCCATACTGTTCTCCATAGTGGCTGTATCAGTTTACATTCCCACCAACAATGCAAGAGGGTTCCCTTTTCTCCACACCCTCTCCAGCATTTATTGTTTCTAGATTTTTTGATGATGGCCATTCTGACTGGTGTGAGGTGATAGCTCATTGTAGTTTTGCTTTGCATTTTTCTAATGATTAGTGATGTTGAGCATTCTTTCATGTGTTTGTTGGCAATCTGTATATCTTCTTTGGAGAAATGTCTATTTAGGTCTTCTGCCCATTTTTAGATTGGGTTGTTTTTTTCTGATATTGAGCTTCATGAGGTGCTTGTAAATTATGGAGATTAATCCTTTGTCCGTTGATTCATTTGCAAATATTTTCTCCCATTCTGAGGGTTGTCTTTTCATCTTGTTTATGGTTTCCTTTGCTGTGCAAAAGCTTTTAAGTTTCATTAGGTCCCATTTGTTTATTTTTGTTTTTAGTTCCATTACTCTAGGAGGTGGATCAAAACAGATCTTGCTGTGATTTATGTCAAAGACTGTTCTTCCTATGTTTTCCTCTAAGAGTTTCAGAGTGTCTGGCCTTACAATTAGGTCTTTAATCCATTTTGAGTTTATTTTTGTGTCTGCTGTCAGGAAGTGTTCTAATTTCATTCTTTTACATGTAGCAGTCCAGTTTTCCCAGCACCACTTATTGAAGAGGCTGTCTTTTCTCCATTGTATATTCTTGCCTCCTTTATCAAAGATAAGGTGACCACATGTGTGTGGGTTTATCTCTGGGCTTTCTATCCTGTTCCATTGATCTATATTTCTGTTTTTGTGCCAGTACCATACTGTCTTGGTTACTGTAGCTTTGTAGTATAGTCTGAAGTCACAGAGCCTGATTCCTCCAGCTCCGTTTTTCATTCTCAAGATTGCTTTGGCTATTCGGGGTCTTTTGTGTTTCCATACAAATTGTGAAATTTTTTGTTCTAGTTCTGTGAAAAATGCCATTGGTAGTTTGATAGGGATTGCAATTGAATCTGTAGATTGCTTTGGCTGTGTCTTTTGTGTTTCTATACAAATTGTGAAATTTTTTGTTCTAGTTCTGTGAAAAATGCCATTGGTAGTTTGATAGGGATTGCATTGAATCTGTAGATTGCTTTGGGTAGTATGGTCATTTTCACAATGTTGAGTCTTCCAATCCAAGAACATGGTATTATCTTCCCATCTGTTTGTATCATCATTAATTTCTTTCATCAGTGTCTTATAGTTTTCTGCATACAGGCCTTTTGTCTGCTAAGGTAAGTTTATTCCTAGGTATTTTATTCTTTTTGTTGCAATGGTAAATGGGAGTGCTTCCTTAATTTCTCTTTCAGATTTTTCATCATTAGTGTATAGGAATGCAAGAGATTTCTGTGTATTAATTTTGTATCCTGCTACTTTACCTAATTCATTGATTAGCTCTAGTAGTTTTCTGGTAGCATCTTTAGGAGTCTCTATGTATAGTATCATGCCTCCTGCAAACAGTGACAGTTTTACTTCTTCTTCTCTGATTTGGATTCCTTTTATTTCTTTTTCCTCTCTGATTGCTGTGGCTAAAACTTCCAAAACTATGTTGAATAATAGTGGTGAGAGTGGGCAACCTTGTCTTGTTCTTGATTTTAGAGGAAATGGTTTCGGTTTTTCACCATTGAGAATGATGTTGGCTGTGGGTTTGTCAGCTATGGTCTTTATTATGTTGAGGTGAGTTCCCTCTATGCCTGCTTTCTGGGGGGGTTTTATCATAAATGGGTGTTGAATTTTGACGAAAGCTTTCTCTGCATCTATTGAGACGACCATATGGTTTTTATCCTTCAGTTGGTTAATATGGTGTATCACATTGATTGATTTGCATATATTAAAGAATCCTTGCATTCCTGGAATAAATCCCACTTGATCATGGTGTATGATCCTTTTAATGTGCTGTTGGATTCTGTTTGCTAGTATTTTGTTGAGGATTTTTGCATCTATGTTCATCAGTGATACTGGCCTGTAGTTTTCTTTCTTTGTGACATCTTTGTCTGGTTTGGGTATCAGGGTGATGGTGGCCTCGTAGAATGAGTTTAGGAGTGTTCCTCCCTCTGCTATATTTTGGAAGAGTTTGAGAAGGATAGGTGTTAGCTCTTGTCTAAATGTTGGATAGAATTCACCTGGTCCTGGGCTTTTGTTTGTTGGAAGCTTTTTATCACAGTTTCAATTTCAGTGCTTGTGATTGGTCTGTTTATATTTTCTGTTTGTTCCTGGTTCAGTCTCGGAAGGTTGTGCTTTTCCAAGAATTTGTCCATTTCTTCCAGGTTGTCCATTTTATTGGCATAGAGTTGCTTGTAGTAATCTCTCATGATCCTTTGCATTTCTGCAGTGTCAGTTACTTCTTTTTCATTTCTAATTCTGTTGATTTGGGTCTTCTCCCTTCTTTTCTTGATGAGTCTGGCTAGTGGTTTATCAGTTTTGTTTATCTTCTCAAAGAACCAGCTTTTAGTTTTATTGATCTTAGCTATCGTTTCCTTCATTTCTTTTTCATTTATTTCTGATCTGATCTTTATGATTTCTTTCCTTCTGCTAATTTTGGGTTTTTTTTTTTGTTCTTCTAATTGCTTTACGTGTAAGATTAGGTTGTTTATTTGAGATGTTTCTTGAGGTAGGATTGTATTGCTATAAACTTCCCTCTTAGAACTGCTTTTGCTGCATCCCGTAGGTTTTGGGTCATTGTCATTTGTTTCTAGGTATGTTTTGATTTCCTCTTTGATTTCTTCAGTGATCTCTTGGTTATTTAGTAGCGTATTGTTTAGCCTCCATGTGTTTGTATTTCTTACAGTTTTTTTTCCTGTAATTGAAATCTAGTCTCACAGCATTGTGGTCAGAAAAGATACTTGATATGATTTCAATTTTCTGAAATTTACCAAGACTTGATGTGTAACCCAAGATATGACCTATCCTGGAGAATGTTCCGTGAACACTTGAGAAGAAAGTGTATTGTGTTATTTTTGGATGGAATGTCCTATAAATATCAATTAAGTCCATCTTGTTTAATGTGTTATTTAAAGCTTGTGTTTCCTTATTTATTTTCATTTTGGATGATCTGTCCATTGGTGAAAGTGGGGTGTTAAAGTCCCCTACTATGATTGCATTACTGTCGATTTCCCCTTTATGGCTGTTAGCATTTGCCTTAAGTATTGAGGTTCTCCTATGTTGGGTGCATAAATGTTTACAATTGTTATATCTTCTTCTCGGATCGATCCCTTGATCATTATGAAGTGTCCCTCTTTGTCTCTTTTAATAGTCTTTATTTTAAAGTCTATTTTGTCTGATATGAGAATTGCTACTCTAGCCTTCTTCTTAGTTCTTTATTTTAGTATGTTGTACCATTATGTAGTTTTGTCAGGTTTACTGAAGCATAATTTCCATACATTAAAATTCACCCTTTTAAATGTATAGTTTGATGAGTTGTGCAATCAATCTTCTCTTCCCACCAGATCTTGGTAACCAATGATCTGATTTTGGTTTCTATAGTTTTGTCTTTTCTAGGATGTCATATTAATGGAATCACACAGTGTGTAGCCTTTTGTGATAAGTGTCCAAACTTGGTATAGTACTTTTAAGATTCATCTGTGTTACTGCATATATTTCATTAGTTTGTTCCTGTGTCAACTTGGATAGGCTGAATTATGTTTCCCAGAATTCTCTCCCATGTATGCTTCTAGGTAGGGTGGGCACAAGACACATTTCAGTGTGAAATTTGGTGGGGAGAAATGGAGTAGCAGCCATTTGGCGTTTTTTTGCAGGCACTTTCATAGTTTACACATGTTGAAACTTATCTGCTGGCTCAACCTGCTGGTGAAGGTCAGCAGCCAGGACTCTAATCTTTCCACCTTTCCTTGGCTTGTCCTTCAGTTTCTCTAATTCTGGACCAAGTGTGTTTAGCAACGTGGCAAAGGGTAACTTCTCCCACAGGATTCCCACACCATCAAGGTTGGAGACAGAGACAAGTGACAAGGGTCTCAGACTGTCCTCATGGGTTCCAGCTTATCCGCATTTCTTCCCCCTGACACCTATTTTCCTCTTCCAACAGCCAACCTGGTGAACTTCAAGCTCCAGTATTAGATGTGAAAACAACAGCCTCAGAGACTGCTTAACCAACTCCAACAACTGTGTAATGTCAAATCCCTGTAAACAAATCACTGTACACACAAACATATGTGACTGCCAATATCCTAGTAGTTCTGCTTCTCTGACTGAACTCTGACTGATACAATTCCTTTTTATCACTGAGTAGATTTCCACTGTATGGATGTACGATTTATTTACCCATTCACCAGTTCACGGGCATTTGGTTGTTTTCAATTTGGGATCATGAATAAAGCTGCTATAAACACTCACATACAGGTCTTTGTATAGTCATATTATTTCAAAATATGGTATTTACAAATATAAAAAGAAATAGCTAAAAGAGTCAAATATCATTGCCACCAGAGGCAGGAAGAGGTACAAAGGGGTCTGATGTTGATGTTTTGCATTTTAGACCTTTGTTGCCATAATTAAAAAAAACAACAACAGTGAACTGTATACTTTAAAAGTGAATTTTATGATATGTGAATTATATCTCAATTAAAAGTATAAAAGTATACAATAAAACAATGAACAAACTCTGTCAATTTATAATCTAATGTCAAGTTTTATTTACCTTTTTTCTTACAATATGCTGTCATTCAAAATATACCTCGTAAGTAACTCATGCATACAGTAGGCACTCTATAAATATTTTGATTTAATAATTAGATATTTTTTAGAATGACTAAAAACCCTGATGTAAAATCCCAATTGGGAAGTGCTTAATCCCATCATAGACAAAATATATAACTTTACAATAAACATTTTTATAAGAATTTGCCCAAAAAAGGGAACACTTACAATTTGGAAATTAAAAAATAAAAAGTAAAAAGCAAGATGAAACACAACACTAACATATTTCAACATTGATCCCTGGATCGGTGGTACTTATAGACCAAGGGCTACCTGCACCCTGTGGCCTTAAGACCATCTGACATTCAGTTAAGAAGATAATTATATACATAATAACCTCTTAACTGGAAATGCTGCATGAATAAATAAGGAATAGCCTATGAAAAAAATGTTAACTATATCCCTTACATGAGCACAGGAAAAAAATTTAAATATATACTTTATTCTCCAATTTAAAAAGTCAATGCTTTTCACCCTAAGCATCAAGAATGAGCCACAAATAAGCATGAAGTCCCGTTTCTAGAACTATGTTAAATCCTGTGGAAAATACTTTTGGATATAAGATCAAGAACCTTAGTCCAAAAGTAAAACAAATCCTTGCATTAAAGGGTCTTCCAATGTTTACACAAACAAAAAAGGCTGTGACCATACATGACAAAGAAATACCTTCTAAATCCTTATTTTGGGTTAGCTTTATAACTAGGAACATTCACTCCAGCTTGAAAAAAAATTATATCACTTTTATGATAATAAAAAATTAAAAGCCAATAAATACCTAACCTTAGAGAAGTAGCTATGCAAACTTATAAACATAATCAAATACTCTATAGCTACAAAATGAAAAGTCTACTAACTATATTTTTCAAAAACTATATAATTCTATAAAAATTTAAATACGTGGACTCTATCAATACATGGAAATGTATATATAAAATACTATTAAGTGAAAAAAGCAAAATGAAAAATATAAAGTGATTACAACCATGTAAAAGTAAATATATTACAGTAACAAACATTGAGGTGAATTTAAATTTATAGACACAAATAGATTCAAACATTCATTAGGGCTTTATCTTTGTTGCTTAAGATTATAACAAAAGAAAAAATAGACTATTGTTTTAGGTAAACCTATACTCCTAAACAATAAATACTGAACTATATATGTAAACTCTTAAAACAAAAATTTTAAAAAACAAGACTTCTATATCTCAAGTGTACCCTATGGAAGGAGATCAGTCCACATTTGCTGATCTTCAGTTTTACAAAACCTTCTGGCAATAGTCACTACAATTCTAATGCTGCCCCTCTTAAGCAGAAAGGGAAAAAAAAATTAAGCACCGTTTAAATAAGAAAACTAAGCAGCATGCTAACAAAATCTATCTACTTAATCTGTTTCATTACTGCAAAAAGCCACGAACAGAGGGTTTTAAAAAAACTAATCGTATATACATATTTTACATAACATATATTTATGCTATAAATATTTTAAAGAATGGCTTTTACATAATTCTTTATTTCAATATATATCTTACTAATTTAATTGCAAGTTATACAAATGCAGTCTTTCAGATTTATTATTGAAAATTATTCTCTACGTGATTTAGAAAATCGCTAATTTCTTGGATAAAACATAGCATATTTAGAAGTCCGAAAGCCAAGTAAATCCCTTATTTCATTTCGGAATTTTGACAGATCTTGGCGCAGTTCATTTAGATTTTCCACAGTTGCCTGATCTGTACTTTGCATCTTTTGTCTCATGGAAGTCAAGTAACGATGCACTAAACAGCACATCACTTTTTGGTAGTTTTCATCTCTCTTTTGCTTCAAATTTCTCCATTCCTTCAAAACAAAAACTATGATACTAACAATGTGCATAAAAATATTTAAATGAGGTGGATTTTTAAAAAAATTTACAGATACAAACACATATCTTGTAATGCTTTATTAGACTATATTTTTGCCACTACATGTTACAAAATAATGTTCAACACATTTGAAACATGCCATGCATATTTGTTTTATTCATTTATCTGTACACTTACCTTGATTTAAGATCTTTAGTTTATAGTAGGGATTAGCAAACTATGACTCACAGGCCAAATATGACCCACTTTGTGTTTCTGATGGCCTATGAGCTAAGAATGGCTTTTACAGATGAACGTTTTGTAATCAATTTGATGATGGGGACTACTAATTTTGAACTCCAAATAAACAAAATGTTATTCCCCCTCAAAATGGAATTCTATTCATTAATAGAGCTGTATTATAAAAAAAAGTATTACTCAATTATTCTCATATGTTTAATTTCATCAATAAAAATTTTGTGGAAATTTGTTTTCTCTCTTGTTGTATTACTACCCACATAAAATCTACAATTTTTTCACAGCCCACAAAGTCTAAAATATTTATTATCCGGTCATTTACAGAAAAAGTTTGCCAATTCCTGGCTTATAGCAACATGTATTGAATTATTCATGTATTGAACAACTTTCAAGAAGAACCAGAAAAATATGCATTGACTCTAAGAGTCACTCTTATGCTAACAGCCTAGGTATTCTGAATGTTTTCCTTGTTTTAAAACTGTGAGCTGAGAATTCATGAAAAAAATCACAGCTCTCTCTCTCATTTTCAATAAATATTTATTGAATCCTTACTTTATGTTAGATACTATGCTATGCATTAGGGATACAGGAGTGAAAAAAAAAAGTCTTAGCCCTTGTTTTTTTTTAAGCCGTTTTGCTAATTGCTTTATAACCACAACAAATTAGTACAGAGAATGCCCTGTGCAAAACAACACAAGTCTTAGCCCTTAGGAACCTGCATATTTATGCTTTAGGAACATCTGAGATTAGTAATTATTAAAATTATCATGTTGCAGTTCAACCATCTAACTTCTTACCTTTAAGCTGTTCTGCCGTTTAACCTTGCCTTTTGATGTATGAGAGCAAATCCATTTACTGAGGCTACTAATCATATAGCAGATAGTCTTTGGCGAAGGAATGATGTTGAAAGGTGGGGGTAATGTACATTTGTCATCAAAGTAGCTAAGCCACAACTTTGCTCGAGCAAACTTCCATTCTTTGTCTTCATGATTCTGTAAGAGGCAAGTGAAAAACCAACACAGGATATGAATAGGCATGCACACATGCACACACACACAGTAGGGCTGGTATGAAGAGATTGTTTAAGATTGTTCAAATGTTTCCACACCTTGTAGGTAAAAATTTGGTTCAAGACTTGCAGTTAATATACTTACATTTTTTAAAAAATCTATATTTAATTTTTAAATGACACATTCTTAATTCTTTTAAATCTTTGCCTTATCTACTATATACATTTGGTATGGTCTGAAGAGAATATAAAATTTTTAAAAGAATGAACACTTACTGCTATCAACTGAAAACTTTTATGAAGCATTGCCACCAGCAGCTTAGTAAGCACAATCACAACCACAACATTGTATGTCCCAACAATAACAGCTCCGACGAAGGACTGTAATTCTTCTCCGTAGCTAAATCTTGTGACAAAGATTGCCACATGTGCTAAGGAGAAAATATACCAGAACAAAGCAAAGCAAGTGCCGATGAACCTGTAAAGACAATTACATTTCTGTTTAAAAGGAATTTTAAGTTAATTAGCGAAAATAAAGAATTCATTTATATCAACATTACCTAAAGAGTACATAGATAGCCCAGGAGTAATATTTTATAAAATAACTGAGGTTGGACCCAACATCACAGATATGCCTTACTTTAAACAAAGAAACAAACTCAAAAGGAAGATAAATTATTCCTGTTTAATCTCTTACTACTTCTGTCTTTTCTCAACAGAGCAGCCTATGATCCTGTAATACTTAGTTAGATTTTGCCACTTCTTCGCCCAAAAACTTCAAATGGCTCTCAAGCTCAACAGCCCAAAGTGCATACAAGGGCCAACAAGGTCCTACATGATCCCATTACCTTTCTTTCTTTTTTTCCCTTCATTTCTTTCTTTCAATTGAAGTATAGTTGATTTACAATATTATGTTAGTTTTAGGTGTACAGCATAGTGATTCAGTATTTTTGCAGATCATACTCCATTATAAATTATTACAGGATAATGGCTATAATTCCCTGTGCTATACAATATATCCTTGTTGCTTATCTATTTTATACATAGTGGTTTGTATCTGTTAATCTCATACCCATAATTTGTCAATCCCTGCTTCCCTCTCCCCTTTGGTAACCACAAGTTTGTTTTTCTATATCTGTGAGTCTGTTTCTCTTCTGCATATATATTCATTTGTATTATTGTTTAGATTCCACAGAGAAGTAACATTATACAGTATTTGTCTTTCTCTGTCTGACTTATTTCACTAAGTATAATATTATCTAGATCCATGCACATTGTTGCAAATGGCAAAATTTCATTCTTTTTTATGGTTGAATATTAAATTGTGTGTGTATTTATATGGATTAAGAAGATGGAATATATATATCCCACCTTCTTAATTCATTCATCTGTCGACGGGCCCTTGGGTTGCTTCCATATCTTGGCTACTGTAAATAGTCCTGCTATGAACATTGGGGTGCACGTATCTTTTCAAATTAGTGCTTTCATTTTTTTCTGGCTATATAACAAGGAGTGGAATTGCTGGATCATACAGTAGTTCTATTTTTAGTTTTTTAAGGAACCTCCATACTGTTTTCCACAGTGGCTGCACCAATTTACATTCCTACCAACAGTGTATGAGGTTTCTCTTTTCTCCACATCTTCTCCAACATTTGTAATTTGTAGAGTTTTTGATGATGGCCATTCTGACTGGTGTGAGACTATATCTCATTTTTGCTTTGATTTGCATTTCTCTAATAATTAGTGATGTTAGGCACTTTTTCATGTGCCTGTTAGTCATCTGTATGTCTTCTTTGGAAATATGTCTATTCAGGTCTTCTGTCTATTTTCTGATTGTGTCGTTTGTTTTTCAATATCGAGTTGTATCAGCTGTTTACATATTTTGAATATTAACCCTCTGTCAGTCACATGACTTGTAAATATTTTCTCCCATTTTGTAGGTTGTCTTTTCGTTTTGTCAATGGTTTCCTTTGTTGTGCAAAAGCTTTTAACTTTAGTTAGGTCCATTTGCTTATTTTTGCTTTTATTTCTTTTGCCTTAGGAGACTGATACAAAAAAATATTGCTATGATGTATGTCAAAGAGTGTTCTATGTTCTCTTCTAGGAGTTTTACTGTGTCATGTCTTACATTTAGGTCTTTTAACCACTTTGAGTTTATTTGTGTATATGGTCTGAGGGAATATTCTAATCTCATTGTTTTACGTGTAGCTGTCCAGTGTTTCTAGCACGACTTGTTGAAGAGAGTGTCTTTTATCCACTGTATATTCTTGCCTTGTTTGTCATTGATTAATTGACCAAAGGTGCATGGGTTTATTTCTGGGCTCTCTATTCTGTCCCACTGATCTGTTTTTGTGCCAGTATCATGCTGTTTTGATTTCTGTAGCTTTGTAGTATAGTCTGAAGTCTGGGAGGCTTACACCTCCAGCTTTGTTCATTTTTCTCAAGATTGCTTTGGCAATTCAGGGTCTTTTCTGGCTCCATATGAATATTAGGATTATTTGTTCTAGCTCTGTGAAAGATGTTATGGGTATTTTGATAGGGACTGCATTAAATCTGTAGATTGCTTTGGGTAATTTGGCCATTATAACAATGTTAATTCTTCCAATCCAAGAACACGGGGTAACTTTCCATTTGTATCATCTTCAATTTCCTACATCAATGTTTCATAATTTTCAGAGTACTGTCTTTCACCTCCTTGGTTAAGTTTATGGCTAGGTGTGATTTTAAATGGGATTGATTTTGGTTTTTTACTTTCTCTTTCGGATATTTCATTATTAGTGTACAGAAACTAATTAACATGCACAGATTTCTGTATGTTAACCTTGTATCCTGCAACCTTGTTGAATTCCCTTATTAGTTCTAATAGTTCTTTGGGTGGAGACGTTAGGATTTTCTATATAAAATATGTCATCTGCAAATAGTGAGTTTTACACCTTCCCTTCCAATTTGGATATGTCTTATTTCTTTTTCTTGTCTGATCACTGTGGCTAGGACTTCCAATACTTTGTTAAATAGAAGTGGTGAGAGTGGCCATCCTTGTCTTGTTCCTGAATTTAATGGGAAAGCTTTCAGCTTTTCATCATTGAGTGTGATGTTGGCTATGGGTTTGTCAAATGGTCTTTATCACATTGAGATATGTTCCCTCTATTCCCACTTTGATGAGTTTTTATCATGAATGGATGTTGAATTTTGTCAAACACTTTTTCTGCAACTATTGAGATGACCATGTGATTTTTATCCTACCTTTTGTTAATGTTGTGTATCACATTGATTGATTTGCATATATTGAACCATCCTTGTGACCCTGGAGTAAATCCGACTCGATCATAGTGCATGATCCTTTTTACACATTTTTAGATTCAGTTTGCAAATATTTTATTGAGGATTTTTGCATCTATATTTACCAAAAATATTAGCCTATAATTTGCTTTGTACTGTCTTTGTCTGGTTTTGGTATCAGGGTAATGGTGGCCTCATAGAATGAATTTGGGAGTGTTCCATCCTCTTTAATTCTTTGAAATACTTTGAGAAGGATAGGTATTAATTCTTTATATGTTTGGTAGAATTCCCCTGTGAAGCCATCCCATTCTGGACTTTTGTTTGCTGGGTTTTTTTTTTTTTTACAAATTCAATTTCACTTCTAGTGATCAGTATGTTCAAATTGACTGTTTCTTCTTGATTCAGTCTTGGCAGGCCGTATGTTTCTAGAAATTTGTCCATTTCTTTTTGGTTGTCCAATTTGTTGGCATATAACCATTCATAGTATTCTCTTATGATTTTTTTGTATCTCTGTGGTATTGGTTTGTTATTTCTCCACTTTCATTTCTTATTTTGTTTATTTGGGTAAAGGCTGGCTTTTTCTTCTGGTAAGCCTGGCTAAAGGTTTATCAATTTTGTTAATCTTTTCAAAAAACCAGTTCTTGGTTTCATTGATCTTTTCTGTTTTTTATCTCTATTTTATTTATTTCCACTCTGATTTTTATTATTTCCTTCCTTCCTTCCTTCTACTGATTTGGGGCTTTGTTTGCTCTTTTTCTAATTCTTTTAGGTGGTAGGTTAAGATATTTGTTTGAAATTTTTCTTATTTCTTGAGGAAGGCCAGTATTGCTATAAACTTCCCTCTTAGAACTGCTTCTGCTGCATCCCTCAAATTTTGGAAAGTTGTGTTTCCATTTTCATTTGTCTCGAGCTATTTTCTGATTTCCTCTTTGATTTTATCATTGACCCATTGGTTTTTTAGTAGCATGTTATTTAGTCTCCACGTGTTTGTTCTTTTCCCATTTTCCTTTCTATAGCTGATTTCTAGTTTCATATCACTGCAGTCAGAAAAAAATGCTTCATATCATTTCTATTCTCTTAAATTTATTAAGGCTTGTTTTGTGGCCTAGTATGTGATCCATCCTGGAGAACATTCCATATACACGTGAAAAGAATGTATATTCTGCTGTTCTGGGATGGAATGTCCTGTAAATACCAATTAAGTTCAACTGGTCTATGGTGTCATTTAGGAACACTGTTTTCTTACTGATTTTGTTTGGATGATCTATCCATTGATGTCACTGAGAGGTTAAAGTCCCCTACTATTATTGTATTACTATCAATTTCTCCCTTTATGTCTGTTAGTATTTGCTTTATATATTTAGGTGCTCCTGTATTGGGTGCATATATGTTAATGAGTGTAACATCCTCTTTTGTGTATCCCTTTATCATTATACAGTGCTCATCTTTGTCTTTTGTTACAGACTTTGTTTTAAAGTCTATTTTGTCTGATATGAGTACTGCTATCCCTGCTTCTTTGTCATTTTCATCTGCATGAAGTATCTTTTTCTATCCCTCACTTTTTGTTTCTTTAGCCCTGAAGTGAGTCTCTTGCAGGCAGCATATTGAAGGGTCTTGTGTTTTCATGGAATCAGCCACCCTATGTCTTTTGATTGGAGCATTTAGTCCATTGACATTTAACGTAGTTATTGATAGGTATGCAGTTATTACCATTTTATTCCTTGTTTTCCAGTTGTTTTTGTAGTTCTCTTCTGTTCATTTCTTCTTTTTGTTTCTCTTGTTGTGGTTTGATGATTTCCTTTAGTAGTATACTTGAGTTCCTTTCTTTTTGGTTTTTGCATATCTATCATAGGTTTTTTTTTTTTTTTTCAGTACGCAGGCCTCTCACTGTTGTGGCCTCTCCCGTTGTGGAGCACAGGCTCCGGACGCACAGGCTCAGTGGCCATGGCTCAGGGGCCTAGCCGCTCCGTGGCACGTGGGATCTTCCCAGACCAGGGCACGAACCCGTGTCCCCTGCATCGGCAGGCAGACTCTCAACCACTGCGCCACCAGGGAAGCCCTATCATAGGTTTTTGATTTGTGTTTACCATAGGGCTCATATATGCTGTCCCATAATTATATCTACTTGTTTTAAACTGATAGTCATTTAAGTTCAAACACATTTTAAAAGATCTACATTTTTACCCCCCTCACCCACATTGTGTTTCTAATGTCATATTTTACATCTTCATGCTTATCTCTCAACTGTTTACTGCATTTACAGTTGCTTTTGTGTGTATGTTTTTTTCTTTTCATCTATGTACTGGCTTTTTAAAGTAATCTTCAATCCTTACTATGTAACTGCCTTTCCTAGTGGGATTTTCCCTTTCCTATAGATTCTTGCTTCTTTTCCATTTAGATAAGACCCTTCAACATTTTTTAGGTTTACTGTTGATGAATTCTTTTAGTTTTTGATTGTCTGATAAGTTCTTTATTTCTCCTTCTATTCTAAATGATAACCTTGCTGGGTAGAGTATCCTAGGTTGTAGGTCTTTTCCTCTCAGCACTTTGAATGTATCAAACCTCTCCCTTTTGGCCCACAAAGTTTCTGCAGAGAAAATCAGCTGATAGTCTTATGGGGATTCCCTTGTATATGACTGATTTTCTCTTCATGCCTTTAGAATTCTCTCTTTATCTTTATTCTCTCTTTATCTTTTATTCTCTCTTTAACTTTCGCCATGTTGTTTATGATATGTCTTGATGTGGGTCTGTTTGGTTTCATCTTGTTTTGGACCCTCTGTGCTTCCTGTACCTGGATATCTGTTTCCTTCTTCAGATTTGGGAAAGTTTCAGCCATAATTTCTTCAAATACATTTTTGATCCCCTTCTCTCTCTCTCTTCTCCTTCTGGAACCCCTATTATGTGAATGTTGGTATGTTTAATGTTATCCTAGAGATCTAGTGGACTCCTTTTGTTTTTTTATTTTCATTTGTCTTTCTCTCTGCTGTTCTGATTGGGTGATTTCCATTATTCTGTCTTCCAGATCACTTATGTGTTCTTCTGTGTCACTTAGGCTGTTATTCAGAGTGTTTTTTATTTCAGATATTGAATTGCCTATTCTTGTTTTGGTCTTTTTTATATTTTCTAGTTCCTTGTTAAAGTGATCTTTGTTTAGATCAATTCTCTTGATCTAAACTAATTTAGTTAGCATTTTTATTACCAATGACATGAATTCTTTATCTGGTAAATTGTTTATTTCTGTTTCATTATTTATTTTTTCAAGGTTTTTCTCTTACTTTTTCAATTGAGAGTAGTTCCTCTGCCTTTTCATTTTACTTAACTTTCTTTGCCTCTATGAATTTAGGTGAAACAGTTACCTATTGTGGTCTTGAAGGGGTGTTCTTATGTGTGTACCCAATGCCTTTGGTGGGATGGCTGGATTTGATGTGGACACCAGTGTTTCCTCAGGGTATGCTGGCAGCTATGACCTTGGTAGGAGGTGTGGCTAGAGATGGAAGAGCTAGAGCCCACGCAGGGTGTGAGGTGCGATGTTCTCTTTGCTCACTGGCCATCACTGCCCTGTGGGATCTGCTCCCAAGCTGCTGGAGTAAAAGCCCTGAGGGTCAGGCTAGAGCTGGCTCTGTTCCTTTTCAAGTGTGTTTTTCCTTCTCCCCACACCAGGATCTTTGCCCCAAAGGAGGGGGGTGCTGAAGCAAGTGGGGTTCATGCACTTATAGAGGTCTAATGCACTACCTGTGTAGGTGTCCGTGGCTCCACTCAGATGCAGCCCATGGTCGTGTCTTTTCCCTGGTATTGGCCACCCCAGATCTAGCGCTGCGCTATGGTGTGAAGTGAGTGGGGCCAGAGCATCCACTCAGTCTGGACTTGGGCACATAGCAAGGTGGCCACAGGAAACCCAGCAGCTGTGCTGCTGTCAAAACTCTGGGCTGCTTCTGGGGTGCCACTGGAGTAAGCTCCAACAATGGCAGCTGCCACACCACCTGGGCTACGCTCCAGGACTGGTTGCCTCTATGTCACAAGGACGAGTCTTCTCCCAAGTCCTGGATGCCCTAGATCCAGTGCCATCCTGTGATGTGGAATGAGTGGAGCTGGGGTATTCTCTCAGTTTGGGCTGGGGAGAGCAGCAAGGTGGTCACAGGAAATCTGACAGCCACTAGGGCAGACCTCTCTCTGCCCTAGCAGGGGGCGAGCCAGCACCTGCACCCCTCATTAGTGGCATCCAGGCTGTTCCAGCCTTTCTATCTCTCCCAGGGTTTCTCCAGCCAGTTAAGGGGGCTTGTCTCCTATGCGTAGAAACCAGACTGGAACACCCAGTCTGTGGCTTGACCCACTAACTCCCCAGGGCGAGTATCCACCTGTGTAATCTCCCTTTTCCTTTGAATCCCTTCCCGGGGCACAGGTCCTGACCAATCACTTTCTTCTCATCCTACCCGATTACATGTATACCTTTCTTAAAGCCTTTGTTGTACAGGAGTCCTTCTGCCTCTTTCCAGCTAGCTTTCAGTGAGAATTATTCCACATGTAGATGTATTTTTGATGTGTTTTGGGGGGAGGTGAGCTCCAAGTCCTCTTACTCCACCATCTTGATCCGCTTTATTCCCCATTACCTTCCTGACCTAATCTACTACAGCTCTCGCTCTGATTCACTACATACCATCCACGCTGACCTCCTGGCTTTTCCTTGAACATACCAACCACACTCCCATCTCAAGGCATTTGCATTTGCCATTCCCCTATCTGCCAACGCTCCTCCTCCAGATACCTTTTCATGGCTTGATCCTTCACCAGCTTTATATCTTTACTTGGATGTCATCTTTTGTGAGGCCTTCCTTAACCTCCTACCTAACTAAAGCTACACCCTCTCACACAAAAATCCTCCCTGGCCCAAGCTTTATTTGGGCTACAGGCAAGGGCCTGTGTAATACTGATATATACTATATCAATACTGTGCAATATACTACATATTTTATTTTTATTGCCTGTATCACCTCAACAGAATAATAAACTCCATGAGGGTAGTTTTGTTCACTGATACTTCATTTACTTAGCACTTAGAACAGGGTCTGGCATACTGAAGGTGTTAGATGAATATTTATTACTCATTTAATCTTATTCCTTAAATAAACTAAAGAATAGTTGGTACATAATAGGAATACAACAAACGTGTAATTCTACACCTCTTCTCCATTATTTTATCTAAGAATGTGGGGAGGTATTTTGTCTGCCTCACAACTGGTTGTTCAATTCCTTCCGATACAATAAATTAGAGAAAAAAAATGTTCTTGAAGCTTTAACAATCTCAACCCTAATGACCTCCTAAGAAGTGTTGAAATCTGAGAGTGCTTTGGTTGTAACAATGACTGGGAATTGCCACTGACAATTAATACTTGAAGGGCAGAGACGTGGAACATCTCACAATACATATATAGGACCCACAGAGAACTGTCCTGCCCAAAATGCTAAGAGTGCACAAAATGCAAGAGTTCCTCTGTTAAGATAGACTGTAGTTGAGGAGACAATGTAATAACTCAGGCCACTAATTATTTAAGATTCTATGTGTAAAGGTGACTATAAATGATTCATGAAAAATAAGTATTTCTTATTCAAAATGCATTCCTTAAAGAAAATTTGAAGTCCTAGTTCTGTAGGTATGAATTCACACATAACACAACAGAAAGACAGACATATATTTACTAAAAATTTAAAAGACACTCACGAATGGAAGGTATCATTGCTTTGCTGTTCACAGAAGATGCCTACACAGTCCTTCTGTTCTTTTGGAGTATAGTCTTTATCATACAGTTGTGTCAGTCCAATTGTGAAAGAAAACAAAACAAGAAGAAACATTCCAAGAAATTTTCCAAAATCTTGTAACATCTGTCCCATTGAAATCTGTGGAATATATTACATAGGCATTCATTAAAATCATCAGGAAAACAAAATATGAAAAACTAAATGACCAGGCAAGAAAACATATGATCCACAAGGCTACTCCTTTTTTTCCACCTGTTTGAGATATTTCATCACTTTTAAAACACCAAAAATCCAGTTGTCAAACAAAAAGCCATTCTGATCATGCCAGCACTGTGAGTGTTGGATGGTACATTCCTTGAATCTGGACCAAGTCTGCAGAGGATAATTTTGCTATGAAGGTAGAGGAAGAGACATAGAGATTTAAGAAAAGGCCTAATTTGCAAGGGATGAAAGGAAAATTCTTTGCTAAAACCTAAAGGGAAGTAAATGCTTATATTTATAGTTTCTCAAAGTTTACAAATATAAAACCATTAGGACATAAAGTATTTCATTTGATTTTTGCAACCAATTTAAACCACTTCCTGAAGAACAGCATTTCCCCCTCTAGGACTGTCCTAATCTCTTTTGCCAAGGTGATCAATTCTCTTTCATTTGGGGTCTATTATAAGAAAAAATTATACGTGTTAAGTCAAATGAGAGGGTCTAATACTTATGTAAGTATCTACCATAATTTAGACATGTGTAATGCATCTGGGAGCTTTATTCAAGCCTAATTTCATTCTCCTTTAATACTCTTTCAAATTCTGGGGAATAGGTACTTTTCATAAATTCTTGTTATTTAAATTGGCATACAAATTTGGAGAATAATTTAACATTACGCTTTGATCCCGAAATTCTATCCCTAGGAATTTAGCCAACAGGAAGTACACAAAGATGCATTACATACAAGGATTTTCATTGTAGCGCTGTAGAAAAAGAAATTAGAACATCCTAAATGTTGTTGTCAAAAAGAATGAAGTGCTATGTGCTGGCATAGAAAGATGCCTACAAAACATTAAGTTAAAAAAGCAGGGTACACAACAGTATTAAACAGCTATTTTTTAAAGGATAGGTTAGATATATATTTTCATATAGATAAGTTTTGATATGCACAGGAAATTTCTGGAAGTTTACACAAGAAACCATTAACAGTGCTTGCCTATGGGAGGTAGGACTAGGGGTGTGATTTGAATCTTCTTTGCTATATGCATTTATTACTTTTAAGATACAAAAATTAAGTGTTTAGAAACAATCCCTCCTCAAATGTAACCAGGCCAAATTTATATAATTAGTGAAATCCAACTTCAAATAAAATTCCGAACTCCCTCGAGCTTGCCAACACATGCCAATCACCGATGACACAAAATAGTAGCAGCAGGCAAGTGGCCAAGCCCCTCCAGCCCACTATAGTGAGCCAGCTAATTAAGTCGAAGAGGTGTGGTAAAATTTTTACGCACAGCACAAGCTAGTACTCCAGGCGACTTGGAGTGGGGAGGTCCACTATGCCTGACTTTTATGCACTTGACTAGCATGTGACTCTTTTCAAAATCTTATGCTTCCCTCACTTAGCCCCCTTGCCAAATTCTGATGGAAGCAACAGAAAACTTTTAGAATCAGAAAGCTCAAAATGTGTGAGAAAGAGAAGAAATACATTTCTCTCTTAATCAATGATAGCTTTATTAGGTCACTTTGGAAAGAAATCACTTATTCAGATTGTGACTGCTTAGAATAAAGCCATATCGTGTTAGTAGAGAACCTAATAATGTATGACAGTAAGAGTACAATAACTGCTTTAGATAAGTACAGAAAAGATTGGATTTGAAGAAAATTTAGACACTGTGAGCTTAAAGGTAAATAAAGTTTTCCAAGAGTGACCATGTATGCTGTTATAATTTTAATTTCAAAAATTTAGTCCAAAAGTGAAAGCCTTAATTTAATATTACTGGGTTTTTTTTTGTTTTTGTTTTTGTTTTTTTTGCGGTACGCGGGCCTCTCACTGTTGTGGCCTCTCCCATTGTGGAGCACAGGCTCCGGACGCGCAGGCTCAGCGGCCATGGCTCACGGGCCCAGCCGCTCTGCGGCATGTGGGATCTTCCCGAACTGGGGCACGAACCCGTGAACCCTGCATCGGCAGGCGGACTCTCAATCACTGCACCACCAGGGAAGCCCTTAATATTACTGTTTTAAAGATAAGAGTAATTTAATTTCAATATCAAGATGAGCAATATTTAATGAGAACACTACAAACTTCATGACTTGTTTTTTAAAAACATATTAGTTCTTGTATAACATGGAAGAACCAAAATTAGCTACAGTGGATATCGCTGAGGTGAACATTAGCTTGAAGAGCACACTAATGAAACATTCATGTGAAATGCAAACATTAAAAGCAGTAAATTAATTTTAGTCTGAGAAAGATTATAAGGTTCATTTATTTGTAAAAATAACAATCACGCTTTCTTACATGTTTACTTATTTTTATATGTGTCAAAAGAATCAAACTGGACTACTTCTCACACCATATACAAAAACCTGAAACCGTAAAACTCCTAGAAGAAAATATAAGCCAGTATGCCTCTTTGATATTGGTCTTAGCAATACATTTTTTGATATGTCTCCTCAGGCAAGGGAAGCAAAAGCAAAAATAAACAAATGAGACCTACTCAAACTTAAAAGCTCTTGCACAGCAAAGGAAACCATCAACAAATGAAAAGGCAGCCTACCGAATTGGAGAAGATATTTGTAAATGATGTGTCTGATAAGGGGTTAAATACACAAAATCGTACAAAGAACTCAGACAACTCAACCTTCCTCTCTCCAAGCACCCCCTCAGTCATGCTCCCAAGTCCTTTGTATGTAATCTCTAAAATAGTATTCTTCACTTTATACTTTATGTTTGTCTCTTCTAGCAGTCTTTAAGGGCAGGCACAATGTCAGTAAGCTCCAGAGCCTGGCATATTAATTAAAGTACTGAATACAGGGGCTTCCCTGGTGGCGCAGTGGTTGAGAATCTGCCTGCCAATGCAGGGGACACGGGTTCGAGCCCTGGTCTGGGAAGATCTCACATGCCGTGGAGCAACTAGGCCCGTGAGCCACAACTACTGAGCCTGCGCGTCTGGAGCCTGTGCTCCTCAACAAGAGAGGCCGCGATAGTGAGAGGCCCGCGCACTGCGATGAAGAGTGGCCCCCGCTTGCTGCAACTAGAGACAGCCCTCGCACAGAAACGAAGACCCAACACAGCCAAAAATAAATAAATAAAATACTGAATACATAACTACTTTTTATATGTCTTTTATCTAACTCTTTACCATTTAACAAGAGGTATCACATATTTTTATTTATCCTGCAAGGCGGGGAAGGCTAGCATTATCTCCATTTCTCCAAGTGACAAACTGAAACTCAAAGATTTAGTGAATTGCTCAGGGTGAAAGAACTAATAGATGGCAAATGTGGAATTGAATTCTTGCTTCTGACTCCTTGCAAGGGCTTTTCTAAAACATCACTTTGTGGTTTTTACCTTAGCTGTCCCATTAGAAATTTGGGGCTGGGTACAATTAAGAAATATTTAGTTCTCATGCATTTTGCCTACACAGCAGGGCTTGTTGAATTAATACATGAATAAATGTATTTTAAAAGATGTAATTGTTAATTAACATTTTGCACCATCTTTTTTCTAACACTATGTGAGCTGGGCCTTACTTTCCTGACCTATAAAAGAAATGGCCACATGCTGCATCAGACTTGCTCATCCACATGCTATTAAAAATTTGTCAGACTTCACCCCGAACTATTTAATCAGCATCTCTGAGGGCAGGACTGGAGAATGTAGGTTAAATGTGTTCCCCACACCATCCTTGCAGCCTCTCCAGTTTCTGAACCCCTAGACTATACGACTTCTAAGTTTCCCTCTAGCTCTGACATTCCATACTCCTTTCAAGGAAAAATATCCATCCCCAGTATACCCTAAAATGCCAAACACCTGAAATCACTCTTTACTCACAAAGAACAATACTTTACAAACAACAATAATATGCCATTTATGTTATACAGGCCACTAAACTAAGTCTGATAATTATCCAATAAAAACAAACAATTCACTAGGAATAAAGGATGCACTCGTGTGTCACATACTACATTCACTTTCCAAGTTTTCTTGTATTATTTTTCAGGTCGGTCACAGTTACCTCCACTACTCTAAGGGAATGGAGGAACGGATCTAAACGTTTATGTAAAGCCCATGATGCGTCAGGTACTCTGCTATGCATGTGATATACACTGACCCATTCAATCCTCACAACAGATACAAAAACTGAGACTCGAAGAGAAGAGGTAACAGTAAGTTATGGAGCAAGATTCTGAACCAAGCTGTGTGATCCTGTCTTTTCCTTCTTGTCTAATCTCCCAACTACCAGTATTAAAGGCTGCATAAGTCATTTGACACACATGGATAAATGAAGAAGAATTTTAAAAATCTATAAACTATGAAAGCCTGCCAACAGAAGTATTGTACAGTAAAAGTTAATGAGGGACTCATATTACTCATGAAAACTCTGAGAAGCAATTCAGCACAGTGGTTAAGACCATTAGCTCTTGAGCCAAACTGGGTTGGAATCCCAGTTCCACTACTCATCAGCCGTGTGACCTTGTACAAGTTACTTAATGTCTCTACACCTAAGTTGCTTCCTCTGTAAAATGTAAATACAAGAGTCCGCCTCTTCGAATGGTTGCGAGGATTGAATGAGGTCATAAATGTAAATAAAGATCTTAGAATAGTAACGGACACACAGTTAAGGACTCAAATGTTCACTGTTAATATTACCATTATTCACGATTATTTATAGATTGTGCCTTTTTTTTTTTTTTGGTTGTTGAAGTATGTAACATTACTGATTTATACCCAATCATGTCTCTTACATCTGCTGAGGTAGATTAGCTGGCATCCTGAATTCAAAAAAGCGGGAGAGCTAACTTCAAAGAGCAGGCTGGTCTCTGGAGTCAGACCGAGGCAGGTTTAGCTCTTGACTCTGCCACTTAATAGTTCTGTGAACTATTTCTCTCCCTAAGCCTTAAACCCTCCATTTGTAAAATGAAAATGAAAAATAACAAGGGTTGTGAGGACGGCTAAATAAATGGAAAACATATAAGAGAGTGCCTGGTCCACATGAAATGTTCAATAAATGTTAGTTGCTGTTATTATTGGGAACAAGCAGGTACAGCAACAGCTAGGATGTAGCCCTATTTCTCCATCAGATTTTTTTGTTTTCTCAGACCAATCAGTGCTTGTATTTACTCAACCCCATCTAACAAGTTTTTCAACTCAATTCAACAAACAGACATTAACTCCATCATATGGAGAAATTCATTCTCATGGGAGTACGAGTGTAGAAATAGATTTTCTAGTGGTGGGGACACTAAAGCTGGTGCATGTCCCCTCTCCCTGGAATGCCCTACAGCCAACCTCCTTTCAACTCATCTTTTAAGGCTTAATTTCAGTGTCATCTCTTCTGGGAAGTCTCCTCTGATGCCTTCAACTGAAGTGAGTACCCTTCCTCTGGGCTATTACAGCATCTACCATTCCAAATGTTGTCATTGGCTAGTCATCCTCGGTGAACCATGCATTCTTTAAAAGGAGACTGCAGTATACTCACTTTAGTATATTCCCAGTGTCCAGTACCTATCAGGCACTCAATAAATGTTTATTGAATGAATAAGTAAAGTTTCAACAAGCAGAGGATAGTCTGGGACAGCGGTCCCCAACCTTTTTGGCACCAGGGCCTGTTTTCGTGGAAGATAATTTTTCCACATACGGGGCGGGCGGGGTGGGGGATGGTGCAGGCGGTAATGCGAGTGATGGGGAGCAATGGGGAGTGGCAGATGAAGCTTCACTTGCTTGCCTGCCGCTCACCTCCTGCTGGGCAGTCTGGTTCATAACAGGCCTTGGAATGATACCGTTCCGTGGCCTGGGGGGTGGGGACCCCGGGTCTGGGACATTCTAAACAGGGTAATAACATAAAAAATGACAAGGAAGTGGGAAAGCACATGACCTGTGTGAGTTTAGTGACTGGTCTTGGCCCAGATGGAGAAGTATTTCATGAAGAGATAAGGAGATGAGTATAGTGAGCAATGGCTAGAAAGTAAGGCCCGATTGTAGAAGGCCATCTTCCAAAGTCTACCTACAACATGTCAGAAATTTAACAAATACAATCATACAAATTTCAAGTAATAGAATAAAGGATTCAATCACTGCTGAATCAGGATCATTTTATGTATTCCACTACAGGATAATTCCATGACCTTGCTTTGCCTGGTAGAGTCCCAGTTCACAGCTGTTGTCCCAACTTAGTAATGAAAAATATCCTTTTCATTCTCCAAAGTGTCTCTATTTGGATGATAAATTATAGTCATTCTAACTAAGGGAGAGATGTGGACTCCTACTGCAGGTTATATAACCAGCTAAATTAAAGTCTGTCAGCTTCTAAATCTACAAAGATTTGGAAGGAAAAAAATGTTAGTAAATGGAGATAAATTTAACAAACAACTGCAGTAATCACATAAAAACATTATCTGACATAGCATGTTATGTAAAGAAAAAAAGCTGCACTTTAGCTAAAGTAGTTAATTTATTGTCAATTTTCCTTTTGCATTTCTTTTCGCTTTATATTCATAATTGAATCACTCTTTTAATTGAGTTCCTTGCTTCTGATTAACAAAATGGAGGAAAATGTATTATAAATCTTCTGCACAAAATTATTCTAGAGTTCTTTGTTACCAATATGTTATACAAATCTTTCATGTCAATAAGATTACACTGGAAAACAAATAACTTTATTGGAGAAATCTTTTAAGTAAAAGCCTGAAGATAGGACTCTACAGATTCTTATTAAATATCTATTTTTCATCCTCTTTCTGAGTAACCAGACCTTGGTTTCTTGGGGGGAAATATGCTCAATTAAAAGTACTCATCTCCTCAGAGATACAAACAGCCATGTGACCCAATTCTGGCCAATGAGTTATAAGTGGAAGTATTTTGTAGGCCTCGAGGAAAAATAATTGTCCTCTTGTTAAAAAAAAGAAAGACAGCTGGCTCATGCTCTCTGCCTTTCCCCTTCTTCCTGCTGGATGCAGACTTTATATAATGACTTGGAGCAGGGAGCCTGCGACCATGAGAACCAGTCACACTCGAGACAAGTTTATGTATTTGCAAAACTCATCAAACTATACAGTTAAGACGGGTACATTTTACTGTATGGCAAATTATACCTTAAGATACGTTTTTAAAAAAATCAGTTGCTGGACTAGACCATAATATTTAAACATATATTATGATTAACCTGTAGACCTTTTAAAAAATAGGAGCACACTAAATATTTGTTAGTTTCACTTAAATTATTTGCTAGTTCTATGGCTATTAGAACAATATAAAGTACCTGCTGGAGGAGAAAAACACACACCACAGCTGAAAAGACAAATACCCACTTACGCAGTATTTGTATACATGTCTATAGTTCTTTTGGGAAAAGATTAAGTCAGGAAGACCTGACTCAACAGTTCTAAGAAAAAGAAACAAATAATTTGCTAAGAAATAATAATATACTTTTTCCTTTTTAACTTGTTGTAAAAATCTGTAAAGAAATTTTCAGTATAGAAACTTAGTGATACCATCAGTTTTTAGCTAAAAAACAAAGAAAACAATGTGCATGTAGAAATACTGTGGACTCTTGATTAAAACATTTATAGAAGATATTAGTGATAAAATTAAATCAAAATAACAGATAGTCTAAACCAGTGTTTCACAAACCATGTTTTGGAGAAAAAAAGAGACCTGAGCATATTTCATGAAAAATGGGTATGATGTTAACTGAATTTAGGTGATGATAGTTTGAACAAGATCAAACAAGTTTTTTTACTTCTTTCTCATAGGCTTTAATGTGATAATGTGTACTGTGAATTCCCAAAAGAGGTTATACGGAATGCAGTGTATCCCAAACTTATTTCAGTCCGAGCATCTCACAGGACTTGGCTAAGAGAGAGTCACACTTCAGGAAACACTCTTGGAGGATGACAGCACAAGCCAAATCAAATGGGGTTTTTCCTACATATTTTGTTTTCATATCTCTGTTGGAGAAGGTAATTATGCATTTTATTTAAAATATCTCCTTTAAAAATACAAAACAGAATCTAAATTGTTAGTAAATTTTGACTTAACAAGGAAAAATGAATATTGCTCAGGTTTTCAGACTTACAAAATAACAAAGTATTATGTAGAGCTGGTCCCCAAGCAGAACTGGCTCCACCTTTCAAGAACAATCAGCTACTAAAATCTGTGGGGTACATGCAACCAATTATGAGTCCTTTCTTTAGTGTAAAGAGACTCAGAATTTAGTCCTGGACTCTCATGTATAATAATCATACTACTTTGAAATGATAAAAGCTCAATTTCTTTAACTATAAAGTACTGTAAAGCATAAAGTTGGACTACATAAGCTCTATGAAATTTTTTAGCTCTAAATACTCTATTTTCCAACTTACTACATTTGATATTTATTAAGCAAAGTAAAAGAGTATTTTGTTACAATATAACTTATGTATTTTCAAAATCATCATGAAGTATGAATTCTGTTTGTGCAACATCTCCCTTATATTTATCACTTAAAACTTTAAATGTGAAATTCATTTTGGTAAAAAGCAAAATTTTATGTCCTTCTACTGTCTGAAATATAACTATATTTTAAATACATCTACGTCTATGAACTCGGGGGAGAGGGACAATGGACCACAGCTTAACAAAGTTTGGAATGTCTAAAAGCAGAGGATTATCATTCAGCCAGAAGCAAAGCAGATGAACATGCTGTGACTTTTCAACTGTTAACTATTTTCAAAAGCAAAGCTTAGCTTTAATATCATGAGAAAACAATGTTCCAGTGGACAAGTAAAAGGTGTAGTAGTTTTACAAATTTTCTTCAAGAAATTTTAATTACTCACCTGTAATGGACCCAAGATAGAGCTTGTTGTATACATAAAAAAGAGACGAAGATAACTCAGAACATTGGCAAATGCAAAAAGCCCTTCTGCCACCAGTGTAGGATGGAATGCATCCCAGTCCTTCCGATCAGCAAAATCATGAAACTAAGGTTAGGGAAAAAAAAGCCAAAGATAAAACAGCTCTCTCAAGTTAGGAAAATAAAAAACAAATATTCTGACTGTTGAAAGAAAACTATTTTATGTCTCCTTGTGGGGGACTCGATTTATGTTTTATAAAGTTCTCTTCTTTTAATAGAAATAACATTGTTTTAAATAAATAAAAGATTTCTACATATGTGGGGCAATATCACTTGTGCTATATAAAGAGGTTTTCTCAGAAATTCCTATGTTTTAAAAAACTAATGTTTTAAAAACTTTCATTAGATTTTTTATGAATGAAATTTCTGCTAGTTTTTCTTAAATTCCACAACACAAACTTTAAGAATGTGTGCTGTCAATTAATTAGCTATCACATTAAATTAACCTAGCCCTTTGACTCAGGATTCTACAATGGCCCATATATGCTTTCTCCCTTCTAAATAACAAGAAAAAAAAGAGTGTATTATTATACTTTAGACATAGAATGACCACATGTTCCAATTGCCTGGGACAGTCCCAGATTACATACCAGTTTTCCTGGCATAATTATTAATTGTGCCCCCTTTCACTTGTAAAGTGTCTTGGTCTGAATAATAAACTATATGGACACCCTGCTTCTAGAGCTAAAGAGACCAGTCTAAAAAAACCAATGACCATCAACCTTTCTATCAAACCATCTATCTATATATGATCTTTTTATTTTCTTAATAACTTCACAACTCTGGTCATGGAGCATACCTAATAAACATGTTTGGTACTACTGATCAATTACATGAATAGAGGTTTTTAATAAAGTGATATAAGATAACCAGTTTGCTTTCTCTGTAGTCTATAAATCAGTCAAAACCCAAAAAATATTATATAAATAGTTCCTTGAATGTGACGCCTCAGAATTCTAAACTCAGGTGTAAACCAAGGTAGTTAACATAATCTCCATTACCTTTCCTGGGCTTTTAATAAATCTTTATAAACGTAACATTATAAGATGTCTATAAGGTTAGATTTTCGTCAAATTTTAAATTTAAAAATATAGGAATCGGAAAATAACTAAATTTACATAACTTTTTAAGCTGTGTAAGATAATAGTCATGATTTGGAATGTGTAAAACACTATATAATGAGTTCCATTCAGATAAACTTTTTCCAGATAGATATAAAGATATCTAACACTAATCAATTTAAGTAACTTTGTGTTATACTTAGGTTAATGAGGTAATATATAGGTTAATGAGGTAAGTGAACCTGGCTCAGATTTAAGGAATTGGCATTTGGTAGAAAGAAAATGCCTAGACAGACCTGGATTTAAATCCAGTCTTGGTTTCTTACTGTGTGGTCTTGGACAAGTTATTTATTATCTCTGAGCTTCCTTTTCCTTATTTGCAAAATGGGGATAAGGACATCTGTCTCATAGAATCCCTGTGAGAATAAAATGAGATAAAGTATAGCAAGTATCAACCATGGTGCCTGGCATAAAATAGGTAACGAACATTTAATGGTAATTAACACCCTTGAAGCTATTAGAAAGGAAGGAAACAATGTGTACTATTCCCTTGCACAAGGATAGGTTTAGAATGAAAACACATCAGACACAGATTTGGGCCAAAGTAACTCTGAGATACATAGTTAAATACCCTGGGTTTTTCCTAAATAAATTTCACTTGTGCCTCCAGTTGACATAGTTAATAGTCACCTTGTTGTGAGCAACCACTTTGAGGGCAAAGGTTGCCAAATAAAGTGAATTCATGACAAAACTGAGTTGATTACGTGATTCTTCTAAAAAGTCTTCCAACCCTTCATACCAGAGTCTTTTAATGTCTGACCAAATCATCCCTAAAAAAGGAAGAAAAAAAATCAGATAATGCTCTCTTCATTCAATAATAAACTAAAAAATACCTTAAGACTCAAAGTACTAAATAAATAACACCTGTCAGTTGTAGCCTCATTCAGAAGAAAAAAATAACATTCAGTAAAATGTTCTTAAAATATGAAAGAAAATAACCTTAAGTTTCATATGACAATATCTTTCCCAGAGAGGGATTTTAATAAATGATGTGAAACAAGCATAAGAAAGCAAATTGATGTTAAATACAAAACCCCCAAAAGGCTCAGTTCCTGATTCTTTTCTCTGTCTACACTCACTCCTATAGTGACCTCATCCAGTCTAGTCTAACGGCTTTAAATACCATCTACGTGATAGACTTTCAAGTTTTTATCTCTGAACTCAACCTGTATTTACATAATAATAAATATCTCTAAACTTCTTTCCTAAACTTAACTTGTATAGGTACTTGGCTACTCTACATCTCAAACTGGATGTCCTAACATGTCCAAACTGAACTCCTAATCTCTGCACCCAAATTCACTGCTCTTGAAGACTTCCCCATCTCACTTAATGGCAACCCCATCCTAGCTGCTCACTCTCAATGTCCTTGAATCATCCTTGACTGATATTCTTTTAAATCACACATTCAATGCAGTAGTAAGTCCTGCTGGCTTTACTTTCAAAATATAGTTAGGATCTAACCTTTCTCACCACTATTTCAACTTCAAGCCACTATCTTCTCTGGCCTGAATTACTGAAATAGCCTAGTCTCCCTGCTTCTACGCTGTTCTCCCTAAAATCTATTCTCAACATGACAATCAGAGTAACCCTTTTAAAATGCAAGTGCTACTTTTCTCCTCAAAACACTGTAGTAACCCCCAGAGGAGAAAGAATTAACTGCAGGACAGAACTCTTTTCCCATGGGAAGAAAATCTCATGTTATCATCTATTTAAGTGTTGCCTTGGAAACATACTACATTAAGAAAAATATGGAAGGTCAGCTGTGTTCAAGATTGTTATAAAAACAACCACTGATTGCATCTGGACTGGAGGACTATGAGTGGACTCATAGACCCTAAAAGTACACCCAACCAGGACTATATAAAAACATGTTGAGAAGCACAGGCCTCAGCTTCTCTGTGTGATGTCTCGCTTAACGTAAAGTGTACATGTAGTGGGAGCTACATTCTGAGGCTTTCTAAGATATCCTGCTGGATTTATAAGAAATCCTGGTAGATTTCAGGCTTCTTTGGCTGGGGTAGCCCATACCCATGAATATGGCCTCATTCCACACAACTGAGTGTGCCCCTATGGGGCTGGGAAGCAGCCCTGTCTTTTGTAAGAACTGCCAATAAAGATATATTTGAAGCTGTCATGCTGACGTGCTCTATTTGCTGTCTTCTATCTTCCAAAGGTAAGTAAATCTGGTGCCAGGTTTTTGCCTATCGTGTCCGGCGAGTGCGAATGTTAATGAGAACCTAAGACCACCGCTGCTGACTGCAGAGTAGGCATTGCACCTTCCCTTACAGCTCATTTTACTCAGAGTCAAAACCAAATTCCCTACAATGGTCTACAAGGCCCTACATTACCTCTTCCCTCTGATCTCCTCTCCTATCAATCTTTCCCTCCACTACTGGCCTCCTTGCTTCCTTGCTGTTCTCTGAACACACAAGACTCCTGCCTTAGGGCCTTTACATGGGCTCTTCCCTCTGGCTGGAAGCTCCTCACCCAGATATCCATTTGGCTAACTCCCTCACTTTGCATCTTTGCTCACCACCTACTCTGATCATACTATTTAAAATTGCAAACCCCGTGCCCCTCACTCCCAATCCCCCAACTCTTCTTTCTTTTCCCTTAGTACTTATCACTTTTAAACAATGGATATAGTTTACTTATTATGTCTATTATTAACTGACTACCTTCCTCCCACTTCGGGTCAACTCTTCAAGGGTAAGAATCTTTGTTTTATCAACCAATGTCCTAAATGTCCTATATAGTGGCTGATACACAGTGGGTGCTCAAAAATTTGCTCAGTGAATAAATATACATAAATAAAAACCAACTGAACCAAATAACTCCCTTCCCCTTCTTTGGCCAGAAGTTTCTCCATAGTTTTATATTCCTGGGAGTAACGGAGAACAGTACTACAATCAAGAATAGCTTTATGACACATTCCTCCACTAAGGTTTTTTTTTTTTTTTTTTTAAAACAGTGAGCGGGCCCCTCACTGTTGTGCCCTCTCCCGTTGCGGAAAACAGGCTCTGGACGCGCAGGCTCGGCGGCCATGGCTCACGGGCCCAGCTGCTCCGCAGCATGTGGGATCTTCCCATACCAGGGCACGAACCCGTGTCGCCTGCGTCGGCAGGCGGACTCTCAACCACTGCGCCACCAGGGAAGCCCCACTAAGGTATTTTTAAGGAGAATGTAAAGTGATAAAAGAACAGAGTGCTACAACCTAAATATGGATGAAGATCAAGTTAAGCCAATCAGAATCATCCTCTGACTTAACCAGTGTACAGAGTAAGTCCCCTGGGAAACACATGAAGTATTCTCAAAATATCTGTTCGTAACATCTTAATTATACAGTACCCATATTTTATGTAGAAAAACATTTTGAAATATTTGCAGGTCTGACAGGGAAAACAGTTTTTAAAAATTCCACTTGGATGAGCTTCTATTTAAAATGAATAGATAAAAACTAACCAAAAATGTTAAACCAAATCGTTTACATTTTATTAACCCAAACACTGTAACAGTAGAACACTAAGCCAAGAAAGATGCTTACAGAAATAAGTGTTTTATTTCTGTAAAATGTAATATTATACCTAAAGGGAACGCTTGACAAAAATTACAACAGGAACTGGAGAAGATTTTGATCAAGAAAGGCAGACATATGAAAGAATATTAAGTACCACTGACAGTTTCCCAGCTCCTGTGCAATATCCCACACCAAAGTGAAGCTAATACACTTGATGTATTTCACATTTCTGAGCTGGATTGGAAGAACACAATAATTTTAAACTATTATAAGCAATGCAATCACTACACAATCAATGGACTACCTTTTGGGGTCCTTTTTTGTTGTTTTTTAGAGTTAGTTAAGATTAGCAAACCGTAATCCCATCATTCTGGGAATTCCTCGAGGCTTGCTCCTAGGTCCTCTCTTCTTCTCATCTTATACTTTCTCAAGTGTCTCATGTGTGCCCAGTTTCATCTACAACATATATGCAGATTATTTGCATACTGCTAACTCAAGCTTAAACTTCGTCTTGAGCTCTAGACAATGATATCCAATTGTCTGACTGACATCTCTTTTGAATTTCTCGAAGGCTTTTCAACTTCAACATACCCAAAACCACACTCAGGATCTACTCTTTCACAAATCCCCAAACCTAGTACTCTTCTAGAATACTTAGGTTGCTTAACAATTTCCTCCTCCCCACTTCATATATATATATATATATATATATTTATTTATTTATTTATTTATTTATTTATTTCCATGTCCTACTGGCTTTACTTTGTAAATATCTCTCGAATCTGTTTCCTTCTCTTTCTATGGCAACAGGCATCAGTCCAAGGCACCATCAGCTTTCATCTAGAGTACTGCAACAGGCTCCTTATCGGTCTCCCTCCACCTACTCTTGCCGCAGCCCTTCCTCCCAACCCGTTCTCTACGCTGTAGCCAGAACGATCTTTTCAACATGAAAATCTGATCATGTCACCCACCTACTTAAAAACGCCAGTGGTTTTCCACTGCTCTTAGTATAAAGTCAAAATTACTTAATATGGCCAACAAGGCTGTCCATGGTCTAGTATAACATCCACTTCTATAGTTTCATCTCAAATCCCACTTCCCTTGTCCTCCTGCCTCCAGCCTTTACGCAGTCCCTTCTTTGCGCCATGCTCTCTCTTGCCACAGGGCCCCTGAATGTAACTTTTACATCATCCTAGAATATTTTTCTCTCCCAATTCTCCTACAATACCTTTCTTTCCCAATTCTCCAAGTGGACTCCTATTTATCCTTTAAATCTTAGCTTATTTATCACTTCTTCAAGATAGACTTTCCAACCCCCTGAGTAGGTAAAATGCCCTTATAAAATGCTTGCTCTCCTAGCTCCATGACCTTTACTTAGTAGCACTTAACTCGTGTAATTTTTTATTTTATCTGTGTGATTTTCAAGTTATTGGGTGTTTTTCTTTTAAACAATAATTAGACCATAAGCTCCATGAGTGTTGGGCCATATCTGTTTCTGCCTGTGCTTGGACAAAGTAGGTAGACAACATTTCAAAATATACATTTCTGTAAGGGCTGTTCTATTATATTCCAATGGTAAAAAATTAAGTAAATGGATACCATTAATATTCTGTAGATTCATCAACACATTGTTTTCTTTTTTTCTACCTTGCTTTTCATAATTTAACCCTACTTTTTTCCTGGAGGGCTAAGGAAAAGAACAGGAAACAAATGTACAGAAGCCAGGCATTATGAGTCAGAAGTCCCTGTGCTCATTGCATGAAAAAGTAAATTGAACCAAGGAGTGACTTTGAACAAGTAGGCAAATGATTCCTACATGTTTCCTTAGAGCAAGTTCAGATCTATATATTTAAGGAAGTCAGAGTGATCTAAAGACATAACAGGTTCAGAAAACATCCTTGGCAAGGTTTATTCGTATCTAACTGTTTCCAAGCAGAAGCTGTGCTGAGAAAAGAAAAATACTTCCAGGAATTTTAATGGCATAATTCATACTGCACTCTTCTACTGAGACAGAATATGTTTAGAAAATTAATAATATTGTGTGTGTGTGTGTGTGTGTGTGTGTGTGTGTGTGTGTTCAGGGCCATTGTGATTAGAAAAGAGTAGCCACAGTTTTACCATTTGTTGTGAAATTCAGTGACAGCAGCGATATTTATGCTATCCAAGGAGTGGTATGACTCTCTGACTTCAGTGAGTTTTTACTCACTGCTAAGAAATATAAACATTACTTCTTATACAGACTTGGCTACAGACGTTCATTTTACAAAACAAAGAAAATATTTTTTCACTCTCACTACTATTTAAACAATAGATTATAGATAAATAATATAAATTTTCCCTTTTTTATGACTAAGGTATATATTACAATCTTTCAGAAGTAGTTTAAATAAAGGGGAAAAGTGCTTCTAAGAGATTCCTTTCAGCCTAACCTACCCAATTAAAAATATAAACAAATTTCACATTGAAAAGATCTACAACAATGCAATTTGGAGTCAAATATGATAAAGTATAAATTATTTCCTAAATTAAAATATTAAATTTTAGATAAGATAGTGGAAATATTAGAAACATGAAAATATTAACAAGAAATTATTTAATTCTCTTTAGCCTAAAGTTCAAATGTGTATTATTTTTACTGTATCTACCTAATTTTAAACATTAATGCATAACTCTGATGTAAGATCAAGTTACTTGAAATGAACTGATTTCCAAATAAAAATAAAAATCCCAAAATACACTTTTATATCTGAAGAACTAAAAGTGAGCACTGTACATTAACTCTTCTTAAATTATTTAATAACTGAAACAGTCAAGAACATATTAATCAATCAGTGCTTCATAACATAGAAAAGAATAAATTTCAGTATTCCTTTTACTCTATAGCAAATAGTAAAGAAAAAAAAAAAAAGGTGGGAAATGCTGAGGTTAAAAACAAGGTTGAAGATCCAGAGGGAAATAATAAAGGGGATGTCATTAAAAGACCATAAATAGACAATGTAATTATACCTCAACTTCCCTCCTCCTCCCACCTCTCCCGAAAAGGGCAAGGGCAGTAAAAACTGCAGAAGATCATTAAAATATTTATGATACATCATAATACTTATAAAAAAACAATTTTTAGAAAATAAAATGTCTTTTTTTTTTTTAAACTGTCATTTCTAAAGAGATCTGGCTGTCATTACAAAGAACTGATTTATAGAGTGAGTCACCAGGGAATGTTTTATCTATACAAGGTAATATGTAACTATAAAAGTTCATAGGTTCTTAAAAGAAAAGCTAATGATATAATAAAACAAAATAGTTAACTCTTAAAATGCAACCGAGTATAAAATGTATTATTACATTTCAAAATACCTAAGAAAATGTTCATATTCTTATAACAAAAAAATTCATCAGCAAAATTTGTTTTTCTGTTTTAACAATCATGAACAATTTTAGCAACTGAGAAAGAATTTTTAACTTCCATGTAATTAAGTAATATTAAGTAAGAGATCTGCTTCCTTATCATCAAGTTCAAGAACATTTATCTTTTAAAAAAAATGTTAGTTACGTCTTCAATGATCATGGAAGCATTCAAATTCTTCCTGTATAAACAGTGCAAAATTAAAAGTTGAAGGCAGCTTATAATGCCACCAAGCAAGGGAGAATTAATGGGCTAAATAAAGGCAGAACTTTTTAAACTAACTTGATACTTACCAATAATCCACAGTATAAGAAGATAGTCTATTCTTTCAAGGGCTGGCCCCATCGTGTTTTTCTTATCTTCATTGTAGACAAGAGAGTATAGGTTTAATAATAGCAGAAATGTAAAATATGATGCTCCATGAATAATAAATTTCATAAAAGGTGTGTGAATAATTCTGCCAAACTGAGATTTGGGAGCTATCAAATAACAAAGTGACAAAACTGGCCAAAACATGCCAACTGTCAACACAGTCATTATCTTCTTACAGGTAGGCTTACGTCGGTAACCTGACATCTGTCCAAACCAAACAGTGTTCAGGAACTGCTGACAGTTGGACTGGGAGACAAACTGAAAATGAAGCACACACATATAAAAAAAGTAAAATATAACTTGTAAATACGATCTGATAGTACTATTATTTAATTTATAGTCAAAGTTTTAATAATAGTTTGAAATCAATTCTATACAGTCCAGTTCTTTTTGTTTTGTTTTCTTATGTGTAATAAAAGAGTGTGGTGGTTAAGAGCATAGACTCTGGAGCCAGATTACCTAGATTCAAATCCAGGCTCTGCCACTTACTTACTAAATGACCTTGAGCAAGTTTTTAAATCTCTCTAAGCCTCAAATTCCCCATCTATAAAATGGGGATAATAATAGTATCTAGTCATACACTTGTTATGAGGATTAAATGTAAAGCTCTTAGAATAGTGCCTGGTCATAGCATGCACTGTATAAATATTAGTGATTATTACTAGCCTACTCAGCCATTTCAAAACGTTTAACTTATAAAGACTCATAACAGTGTTTATGAAATTTCAAAATTAACAAGCACAATCCACAGAAAGAGACTTCAGCCTAGAAAAACTGATGATTTCAGTTACAAGAAACCGAGATGTCAAGATAGCAAAGCAATTAAAGTCTAAACATCAGGTATTTCTATGCTCCACAAAAACACTGAGAATTTCTTAAAATGTATTAAAGATACTCTTAAATCTTCTTAAAATGGAATTCTATGTGACAAGAAAAGGAAAAATATTCCCAAATAAGAGGAAAATTCTAGTTCAAGTATAGAAATGAATTTACCAAAGTTTACGAAGCTTTTTAGTTTACAAAATTCAGAAGCAATATTTTCCCAATATAATGCTCACGTTGTGAAGTATAAGTTAAGGATTCTGATAACTCTGGACACAATAATGTAATCAGGTTTGAAATCACCGAAGTAAAGCACAAGTGATCATAATATCATTCAGATATTAAATAATATTTGGTCAATGTCCTGTTTTAAAATGATTTATCCCAAGACAGAATATAATCTATAGAATGCAACACTGTAGTTTAAAAAAGTAGACAGAGTTTTGTTGTTGTTTATTGTGCTTATCAAGAAATTTCCTAATATATCAATACTACACCTATTTTTGGTAGTTAGGTCTTCATTATTTATCCTTCTGCTTAGATTCCAGTGTTGTTAGGGAATCGTAATTTGTCCCTCAAGAGGAAATATCAGGGAGGAAAATAGCTTTTCTTCCCACCAACTACCCAGTTTAGTAGCATCCCAAACTTAGTGGTTTCATCCTTCCCCTGAGTATCAAAGCAATCTCAGGCGTGACTGCTGCCCTTGCCATTCCTCTATATAATGATGATTTAATTAACAGTAATGTTAAATATGTAATTGGAAGGACAAATTTTCAATTGGAGATGTTCTAAGTCTGTGGTGCTTTTAAAACATAGACACAAATTCTTTGATACTCCTCTCATCAATAGGTGGGCTACCAATATTACCTACCCTTCAATTCAACAAGCTTATGATTCCTTTAACCAGTAGATTCTGGAAGAAGTGATGCTATGTGACTTCTGAAGGTAGGTCTTAAAAGGCCATTCAGCTTCCACCTTATTTGAGAAACACTTGCTCTTGAAGCCAAAAGCTGGCAGGTAAAAAGTCCTACCACCCTGAAGCCACCATGCTATGAAGAAGACCAGGCTACATGTAGGCACTCCGGTCAGCCCTCAGAGGCTACTCAGACCATCCCCCTGCAGCCAGCCCACCGTGAAAGCCATGCCCCTCCAAGGTTCCAGTCCTAGGTTCTTAGGAGACCCACCCTCTATGGACCCACCCACCTGAGCACCCAGCCCACTCAGAGCTCCCTGTTTGAATCCTCAGCTGCTGCTCAGGCACCAGACATATGAGTGAAGAAGCCTCTCGAATGATTGTAGCCCCCCATCATTTGAGCTATCTCCAGCTGAGTCCTTGACATGGAGAAGCAGAGACAAATCAGCCTTGCTGTGTCCTTTCCTAATTCTTGACCTAAAGAACCCAAGAGCATAATAAAATGATCATGAAATTACTACAAAATGACCATGAAATATTGTTTTATGCCACTAAGTATCACAGTAGTTTGTTATTCAGGATGTATGACCTGAACAAAGTCTACCAACTATTTGGAAAAATATTATCTTCCCCTTTGATTATTTTTAGAATTCTAGTTTAAAAAACTAATTTACATTTTCATTAATTCTTAAAATTACAGAGTATCTTCCTTCCAACTAAAAATATTACCACTGCTTCTTTTTCCTTTTCTCTACTCTTCTTTAGAATGGAACACCTGGTTATCCTCTGTGAGTTCTTCAGGGAAATACATATATATATCATTAGGAAACTGCCTCTTAGTTTTTTCTTCCCTTACCAGGATAATCTTGGTTCTTTCCACCTTTCTTTGAGGTTCTTTTGCCAAGCACTTAAGTTGGTTTTGTATCTTTGTTATATCTTCATTCTATCATTTTCTAGTATTTTGTGTCTATTTTAGGTTGTGCAACACATAAGTAAATAAATTAACATAAGATCTAGTCAAAATGTATGTTAGGGGAAGATTACATCAGGGTTTCTATTTTCTCTGTTTCTACATATACATATTAGCATTTATTTCCTTTTAAAGCCACATAGGTATGTTGCTGATTTATAATCTTACAGTTACACTGATCCAAATTCTTGTACTTAATTTTTTTTCCCTATAAATGGTCTACCTTAAGCAAGAACGCTGCAGTACTAGAAAAGTTATAGGATTTGAAGCCAGAGATCTAGATAAGAAATATAATATTTGGGTTATTTTATTTTATTATTTGTTTAACATCTTTATTGGAGTATAATTGCTTTACAATGGTGTGTTAGCTTCTGCTTTATAATCTAGGTAATTTTAAAGTAAACATCTTGTAATTCCTTTATCAATCTCCTGAGTCACAAAGCTATTGGGAGGCTCAAACTGTCAACCAAGATAATCAAAAACTCTGTCCCGGGCTTCCCTGGTGGCGCAGTGGTTGAGAGTCCGCCTGCCGATGCAGGGGACACGGGTTCGTGCCCCAGTTCGGGAAGATCCCACATGCCGCAGAGCGGCTGGGCCCGTGAGCCATGGCCGCTGAGCCTGGGCATCCGGAGCCTGTGCTCCGCAACGGGAGAGGCCACAACAGTGAGAGGCCCACATACTGGTTAAAAAACAAAAACAAAAAAACAAAAAAAAAACTCTGTCCCTAGCACCAAAGGTCCTATATCTTGCCTTCTACCATAATCTGTTTGGGGCCCCATTTTTATATTAATATAAATTTGATAAGCAAGTTTTATTCTAATATCTATGTTGATAGTAAGAATAATGGGTCTTAGAAGAAATACCTTAAAAGTACCATTTACCAACACCCTCTACTGAACATCATTATCTACACATAAATATCCAGGTCTAATAAATTATCTCAAAAAATGAAGTTAAAAATGCATACCTTCCTTCTTCAAGTTCCTGGATCATGTGCATGTGGGTGTATGGGGAGTAGAAATAGGTATTTCCCTTAATAGGAAGGGATGATGCCAGAGAGCCAGATTCAACTTAGTTATCATAGCATACGTCTCTCCACCTTTGGGTTTCACAATGAATTAACAAATAAGAATAAGGAACATAATATCTGATATTTTATTTTTAAACAGAAAGGCCCTATTACTATAGAAAGGACTACTTATAAGCGATCAATAATACAAACGCATGACAGACAAAACACAAGATGGAAACGTCATTAGGAAGGCATTTACTCTACAGGATCTTACCTGCATAGCTACTATATAGCAAAAACATTACATTAACATCCATATTATTATTATTAATGTTAATTGTTAAAAATAATAGCAACTACCATTTATTGAGTACTTGCTTAATGCTTATACTCATTGTACTAAACTCTAAATATATATATCTTTAATTAATTCTTAAAACTAAAGCTCAGACAGGTTCAGTAACTTTCCCACGGACACACAGTTTTTATGAAACAGAACTAGGATCTCAACCTAGATGTATTGCTCCAAAGCCTTTGTTCTGAGCCACCAGACTACTGTGGAGGAAATAATTTAAATATATCACAGAAAACCTCATACCTCCTTTTGGTTATATTTGATAGCAAGTTTTAGACGACTTAAATTCATTCTTTCTTCTAGTAGTCCCCGTTTGTCAAGAGGCTCATCACTAGATGTATGGTTTAGGATAACTTCTAATTCGCGAGAATTCCGGGCTTGTGCAAGTAAATCTTTAGCAAACATTTTACATTGCCGGGCTAGTTCCTCATAATCATTCCTGCAAAGTGCAACAGTCTATTATTAGAAATGTCACTTCCATCTTCTAATTAAGCTGTTTTCACTAAAACATTTTTTACTCAGTAACATTTTAATTCTGATACTGCTACACAACATCTTTTGTGCTGATAGTCAAAGGAACCTACTGGTGCATAAATTCTCCATACCTTTGGGGAAAACTGTAACACAATTATGTTCTCTGTGTTCACACTGATAACCTTAGGTAAGCACAATGTTTTCTTACATATACTGATATTCCTAGAAGTTCTGATAATATTTGTCAACCAGCTCTTCACTTAACTCATTTGCCCTCATTCTATAATAGTTTTGTATAAAGCTTCCTTTTATATTATTTATCTAAACAATAGATAGTAATATCTTGATGCTATCCAATAAATATTATTATATAATTTTTAACTGGAAGTTTTTTCAAGGATAGTCTACAACATGTTTATGCTACTTCTGATATTAAAATAGTATTGTTTCATTTTTAAAGTGCTCATTTAAACAAAATTAAAGTTAGAAAGAAAACTAGGTGTACTAGTTTGTACTAGTGAAACACACCTAGTACAGAATTCTCTTTCAGAATCACTATTCCTTGAAAGTTAGGACTTACCTGCTCATTAAAGGCAAGCCTAAATCACTTCTGAGAAACTAAGAAGTTTTAGTAGATAATTCTTTTTAAAATATCAATTACATTAAGCTTATGCCTGAGTGGAACAACTTAAGAATAAAGTTAGAAATAAATAATTATGAATTAATTGGGGTTAGATTTCAGAAAATAATTTTTCATTCAGTTTTTTTAAAGGGAAAGGAAGGGAAAATAGGGAGATTTCCCGTTGATTAATTTTTTTTTTCCAATGGGATTTTCCATGAACTGGCTGCGTAAAATTATAACTCAAGGAATTAAAAAGTTTTCCTCACCAGCTAACATTTTTTCATCCATTCTTGCCACTTACTATGTAACCAAAATTATCTAAGAATAAGTAGTTGAATTTCTTTTTTAAAAAAATAAATAAATTTATTTATTTATTTATTTAAATTTGGCTGCGTTGCTGCATACAGGCTTTCTCTAGTTGGGGTGAGCGGGGGCTACTCTTCGTTGCATTGCGCGGGCTTCTCACTGTGGTGGCTTCTCTTGTTGCGGAGCATGGGCTCTAGGCACGCGGGCTTCAGTAGTTGTGGTGCACAGGCTTAGCTGCTCCGCAGCATGTGGGATCTTCCCGGACCAGGGATCGAAACCATGTCCCCTGCGTTGGCAGGTGGATTCTTAACCAATGCGCCACCAGGGAAGCCCAGTAGTTGAATTAACAAACAACGTATTACCTACTTCTTAGTCTAGGAATCTAATTGCAGTCTAATCAATTTTATGTCTACATGCTATGTTTCTCCTACTAGAAAATCTCACCAAACAGTGAAAAGGGACAAAGTCTGGGTGTGTGGAATGTACCTGACATACAGAAAGCATTCTATATGCTTCTGAAAGTTATGAAGGATCGGGCTCCGAGGATGATTACAGAATCTAGGAATGAAGGGAGTAGGACAGAGAGCAGTTATAAATAAGTTTTTTCTTGCTTAAGGCTACCATTCCCACTACTCTTCACACTGCCTTAGAATGCCTCCGGCAATGCTGAACAAAGTAGGGATTTAAGGGTGGTGGAAGAGTGGAAGAAGGAAGATGGGGAAGGAGTGACGTAAGTGGTACTGGGGTCTATTCCACTGAGGGAAAAGGAAAATCCCAAGTATGTGGCAGCAAGATTTGGTCATTTTGGATCAAATGTAGATAAATAAATGATAATTTGGCCTATGAAAAAACTCAGGCTGAAAATATTCTGGAAAACAAAGAGATAATTTACAATTTCCAGGGCTTCCCTGGTGGCGCAGTGGTTAATAATCCGCCTGCCAATGCAGGGGACATGGGTTCGAACCCTGGCCCGGAAGATCCCAAATGCCGCGGAGCAACTAAACCCGTGTGCCACAACTACTGAGCCTGCACTCTAGAGCCCGTGAGCCACAACTACCGAGCCCATGTGCTGCAACTACTGAAGCTCATGCACCTAGAGCCCATGCTCTGCAACAAGAGAAGCCACTGCATTGCAATGAAGAGTAGCCTCCGCTCACCACAACTAGAGAAAGCCTGTGCACAGCAACGAAGAACCAACACAGCCAAAAGTAAATAAATAAAATAAATTTTTTAAAAAAATTTACAATTTCCATTCATTCCCACCTGAATTCCACCTCCACAAGGCTTAGTTCTTTTAAATCAGCACTAAGTTCAAATGCTCGCAGAATTGGATCCTCCTCTGTTAACATTATTAAAGCTGGACTGGCCAAGCAGCGATATATATCAAGACGAAACCTGTGATAAAATTTGATTCCATAATGTAAAACAAATTTATTAGATAAATATGATCATTATCTTTAGGCTATAATTTTCATAAATTTAAAGTATTATAAAATTAAAAGAAAATAAAACAACTATAAAATACTTATTATAAGATAACCTGCATAAAAAGAAAAACTTAAAAATAAATATCTTGAAATATAAATATTGCAATTTTTTATATCTACTGCTTATAAAGAAATTGTTTTAGTATTTGTTTTCATAGATTCAAAACTTTGTATCCTTCAATTCAATTTAATTAAAAAATTTCTATTCATGAACTCAGTATTATTTTAAATGAAATATATTAATAACTAATACATTTTGACTATGATATGGATGATCATTAAATTTTCCTTCCCCAGTGATAAGTTTACTTTAATATGCTACATATATATAACACATGACTCATTCAACCAGGTTATTTTTGAAAGACCTTTCAAATCTTAAGAATGATTTGAATGAAATTTGAATGAAATCATTGATTTATGTCTAACCTCTAACTAATAGAAAAGTACTCCCTTTACCTTCCGTAAACTAATTAATGTTTATAATCAATATCTAAATAGGAACCAAGTCAGAAAAATTTTGCTATAATTCTTTCATTTATAAATATATAATTCTTAATTTAAAATTTGGTAGGTATTATATAAATATTTTTTCTTTTAAATACAAATTTAATATATGCTTGTTTAAAAAAAAGCAAGCAGTTTAGAAACATAATGCTCCCCAATTCTCCTCCTTCCACCAACTCCACTCCTCAAAGAGAGTCACATTTCAGAGTTATGAAAATCTTTCCTGATATTTTCTATTCACACACAAACATAATCAGACACACTGTGTACAGGGACAACTATTTCTTCTTTTTTCTTTTCTGAGTATGTTTATTGATTTTTATCAATTTTTGGTTATTCATAAGGAATCAGCTTTCATGCTACTTTTGTGACAAGGCTACAACCCTAAAATTCTGGGGTGAAATTTATTGCATCTGAATTTCCAAGACACTTTTTAAAGTTTTTTTCTTTTTTTATTTCTTTTTTTAAATTAATTTTTATTGCAGTATGGTTGCTTTACAATGTTGTGTTAGCCTCCACTGCACAACAAAATGAATCTGCCATACATACAGATATCCTCTCCCTTTTGGGCTTCCCTCCCATTTAGGTCACCACAGAGCATTAGGTAGAACTCCCTGTGCTGTACAGTATGTTCCCATCAGTTGTCTATTTTATACATAGTATCAGTAAAGGATATGTGTCACTCTCCCAATTCCTCCCACCCTACCCCTTTCCCCCTTGGTATCCATATATTTGTTCTCTACATCTGTGTCTCTATTTCTGCTTTGCAAATAAGATCATCTGTACCACTTTTTTAGGTTCCACATATACGTGTTATTATACGATATTTGCTTTTCTCTTTCTGACTTACTTCACTCTGTGTGACATTCTCTAGAAGGGACAACTATTTCTATGTCACTACATATAGAGTCATCTCGTTATTTCCTAAAACTGGATGGTTTTCCATTTGATGGCAGTCCATCCAATCTCCATTAATGGAACTTTAGGTTGTTTCTGATTTTTTACTCCCATTAATAATGTAAAACTGATTATTCTTTAGTTCATATACCCTTTGCACATTCAGAACTGCTGGATAAAACACCATGTGCATTTTAAATTCTGATAGATGTTTCCAAAGCACTAACAATAAGGAGAGCTCATTTTCCCCTACATCTTCATTAGTACATTGCTACCCTAACAGATGAAAAATGGAATTTTAAGAGTTGTATTACTCTGAATTTCTTTAAAAGCTTAAGCATCTTTTCATGTTTACTATTTGTTTATACTTCTGTAAACTACCTGTTCATTTGCATTAGCCTATTTTTCTGGTGTTTTTTTTTTTTAAATCACCAATTTGTAAAACCTCTTTATATATAAAAGAAATTAGCCCTCTGTCTAGTCAAAAATATTTTAAATACTTTTCTCTCATTGGTTGTCTTTTACTTTGTTTGCAATGGAATTTTTCTGTATGGAAATTTAAAACTTTTATGTAACAAATTTATTGAACTATTCCTTATCTACCTGATAGGTCTCATGTCTTACTTAGACACAAAAATGGACTCTATTCAAAGCATTTTTTTCTACATAATGCATTTCTAAGAAAACAATTTTTATGAAATCCAGCTCTGATCTAGATATTTAATTAACAAGTACAATTACCTGTATCTTAAGTAAGGATTTCTACAGAGGTATTTGCCTATACCAAAACTGTCCAAAAACTTGAGAAAAATATATATAATTGAGCAACTTATCTTTCTGTTTCCATCATAGCAATTAATTTTTATAGTAATTAATTTTATCAGATTGTCTCTAAAAATGACTTTTGTATTAACCTACATAGTCATGTCTCAAAATATGGATTAGTGACAAAATGCACAGGAAGAGTGACTGCTAGTACTGGTGGCAACCAACTATGCTGGAGTAATAATGGAATAGCCATAGTATGGAAAGCAATTAGATATAATCTGAAAAATAATGAGGCTGCCTCGCTTTATTAAATCTGTCATTTTTGGTATTCAAAACACTATCAAAAGTAATGGTGGGGGCTTCCCTAGTGGCGCAGTGGTTGGGAGTCCGCCTGCCGATGCAGGGGGCACGGGTTCGTGCCCCAGTCCGGGAAGATCCCACATGCCGCGGAGCCACTGGGCCCGTGAGCCATGGCCACTGAGCCTGCACGTCCGGAGCCTGTTCTCCGCAACGGGAGAGGCCACAACAGTGAGAGGCCCGCGTACCGCAAAAAAAAAAAAAAAAAAAAAGTAATGGTGGGATATGAAGAGGTCAGTGATTTCACTACACAAAATATATGCATTCAAATGGACAAATTTTTTTTTAAAAAATCAACTATTTCAGGTCACTGGAAATTGTCTATTGAGAATCAATTATTGGAAAACTGCCAGAGCTTCAGGCAGGAATGGCTGGAATCCGCAGCCTTCTCACCTGAGGCTACCTCTTCACCTCTGCCTCCAGTTCACTCAATGAGAACTGCAGTTTTCCAGCCTGAAGCTGGTAAATCTGTATCTTTGTGCTAAAGGGGTAAAAATCAATTCATTGGGAAGCTAAAACCTACAGCTCTGCTGGCTGAAAGGATTAGACTTAGTAGAGATGAACAAGGAAAACCTGCAGCTTTGCAAGACCAAGCCTGCAGTCTGATTTGAGACAAAGAGTGGACCAATCAGAAATTTAATAGGGAGATCTTGGAAATGAGAAAAGATATACAAGGATTCATATATAGTCTCCACAAATCCCTGGCTGACTAAAAAATTAGGCATGTGTGCCAAGCATTAGAAAGTCTGATAAAAAGAAAAAGTTCCTCAAGGGAACTCTTGAGAAATGGCTGCAACTTTGAATGCCTTCTCCAACTAACTCACAGACTGTTTGTTTGTGTCTTACATTCCACATACAAGTGAAATCATATGGTGTTTGTCTTTCTCCGTCTGACTTATTTCACTTAGCATAATGCCCTCAAGCTCCATCACGTTGTTGCAAATGGCAAGACTGCATCACCTGGCACTGCATCATCTCTGAAATTTAAAACCCAACATCTTAGAAATACAGATTGCCTCTCTTCCTTATTGCTAGTATACTAACTCTTCAACGTCACTGAAACCTTTACCCATCCCTTACTCATTTGTTAGCTTCCTTTTCTCCTGCAGGTCTGCTTAGCAATTCCTGGAAATGACTTCAGTCAGATGCCTTTGACATTTGCTATAACTGTTTTCTCAAACATCAATAACAAACTCTCTCAACGTCTTCAACAAATATACCAGACCATCCCTAAATAAACCACACTCACATACTGTGTAAAATGCCTTTTACCTGTTAATTCTCATCGATACTTAAACACTGAGCTCAAGCCACAGCTCCTCTAAAAACTTTCAAAACAAGCTTTTTCCACACCTCAAACCAAGACAGGTAAAGTGTTTTCTCCAGCTCCAACCCCCCACCTCCAACCACTTAAACTACACACATATTTAATAAGCATACCTAATAATATTTAATATTTGAAAAATATTTATATTTAATATTAATAAAGGATTTTAATACTAGAAGAAGTCTTAAAGATCATTTCTGCTTGTCATTTTATAGAGTATTTTATTTTATTTGCCAAGCTGCACGGCTTGCAGGATCTTAGTTACCTAACCAGGGACTGAAACTGCCCTATCAACTGCACTGACACTGCCCTCGGCAGTGAAAGCACAGAGTCCTAATCACTGGATTGCCAGGGAATTCCCCATAGACTAGTCATTTTAAAACTAAAAAGTTAAATGAAATTGGCATAGCTATTAACCAGACCTTATCAAAGAGAAACACAGATCTCATTGTAAAATAGACTTGAAAATAGAGGGACTTCCCTGGTGGCGCAGTGGTTATGAATCCGCCTGCCAATGCAGGTGACACGGGTACCAGCCCTGGTCTGGGAAGATCCCCCATGCCGCAGAGCAACTAAGCCCGTGCGCCACAACTAATGAGCCTGTGCTCTACAGCCAACACAGCCAAAAATAAATTAATTAATTAATAAAAAAAAATAGAAAAAATATCCAGTACAATCTCTGCAAGTAAACATTAAATTGATTCCCAGGAGACTTTTCCAATTTATGGATTTGTGACTATCTGTTGAAAGGTGAGGAAGGAGGGAGGGTGGATGGTTTGCAGCTTTAAAGCTAATTTCAAATATACTGCACAACAATCCTTAACTAGAAAACAATGTCAACGGATGACCTCGGACTTCCAAACCACACTTTCTGTAGTAAGTGCTATACTTGATACTATTTCAACTATATTTGACTACTATATAGATAATATATACATAAAGGCATATGCTGAAAATTAGATTCTCAAGTCTAGCCCAGAACCATACACCTTATACAACATGCACATGTGTGATCTTGCTCAACCTGTCCAAGAAGGGGTACTTTCTTGTTCATTCACTCCTCAGTTGTTCTTAATATTTTTGACTGGGAAGAATGGGAAGAGAAGACTCAACTACTGTGTGAGAGGGGAAAAAGAGGCATAACAGGTTGAATATCTAGTTAGATAGATAATAGTTTTTATTTTCTTATAAATAAGACAGGAAGTGGTATCTCTACCCCTTCCAGTGTTTGGAACTTCTCTTAGATTAATAAACTCTGCTTTTAAAAAGCAAATAGTGACCCCATCCCTGACCAGCAGAAGTATGAGATAAACCTTATTCATTATTTGAAATTTTTTCCTAATTATTCATCATTTAGTAAATACTTCTTTAAAATGCAGAACTCATTGTATTAAGCAAAGGAGCTAGAAGTCTGGCTTTCATTAGTCATTGCAGTACCATATTTCTTAAAGTAGACATAGAAAGAACAACAACAACAAAAACTTCATTGACATATACCTTACTGCATGATACATCTTAATTTAAACCTTAATTTTCTGACCTGGAATGTCGGAGGCTGTCCTTTTTGTTTTTTGCAGAACACAATGTACATTCACAGCCAACCGCATGGGGCTTAGGTAGAGATACATCCTGTTTTAACAGCATTGTAAGAATTTCATAGTTGTTACGATGAGCAGCTAAAATGACAGGTGCAACATCCATAGTTGTTGAATACTCAGGATTCTGAATTCGCTCCATTAGTTTCTGAAAAATATTTATATAAACGTCCAAAAGTTCTTATTTGTGACTTCAAAAAAACATTTATCTAAAAAATGTAATGAAAAATATTGAATGCACAAAGAATACAAAAATTATTTTGAGGAATATGGTAAACATTTTCCTAGGATCAAATCTTTTTTGAAACCTCAAAACTTTAACTTTAGTTAATAAATGCAATATAATCATGACAGACAAAATCTTCAATAGGAAATGTTCATACTAACAAAGAAGTGTGGATATCTGGAGAAATACTTTAGGAGAAAGTGTTTCATTTTCACAGGATTATGGAAACATGCATGACAAGGATAAAGAAAAAGAATTTTAGAAAAACAATATAATGGAAAAACAGAAATGTTAAAAGTAGGCAAAATATAAATGCATGAGAAAAACAAGTTTAATTCCACCTCTATGGCAAAACCTTGCCACATTGATAGCAACGAAGTTACTTGAAAGGAATAAGTAGATAGGAGGCACTCTTCATTTTGTGTAATTCTCTACATATTCTCAAACACCACCTATACTACTTCCTGTTACAAATGCACAAAAACACTAACAATCATAGCTCCTGGAACTATTAGGCAGTTTACATTTATCATCTCATTTAATCCCAACAGCCTGCAAAATTGAACATTATAATCCCCACGAAGAAACTGAGGCTCAGAGAAGTTAATGTGCCCGAGCTACGACAACAGAGTGGCAAAGTGCAGATAGACCCCAGCTGAGTGTTATTCTGGAGGCTGAGCTCCTTTCACTACATGGGCTCATGCCTGGTGATTGCATGACACGAGGAAAGAAACATTAGTAAATAAAGAGCAGGATTAAATAAAGAAGGTTGACTATTTTATGACTATTACATATTCTTTCTAATACTTATCACTTTTTCACAGATGTTTTCCTGTGAGCTGTTTGATTCCATAGTATAAGCTCATCAAGTTCACCATTAATTTTTGTAATTTTTATTAACATTGTAAAAGTAGTGCACACATTATAAAATATCTGAAAAATATGCAAAAGCAGAAAGAATAAAAATGTTCATGTTCCTACTACCCAAAACATTTTACAGTATTTCCTTTTAGTCCTTTCTCCACCACACCCGCTTTTTAAGGGCAACTTTGGCATGAATGACTTGGCATCAACGATTAAAAACAATGGTCCTTAATATTTTGAAGATCAAGGACCCTTATAATGATCTCGTAAAGCTATAACCCAGAATCTTCTGGAAAAAAAAAATTCATGTACAGAGTTTTGCATGCAGTTTAAGGAAGTTCATAGACTCTATGTTCAAGATATTTTATTTTGCTAATATAAATAATACTATCACAAACACCTTTATGAATACAGCTTTTTCAAAATTCAGGATTATCTCATTAACATAGAACCCCTGAAGTGGAATTATAGGTCTGAAGGCCATGAACAATTCTGAAGCTTTTTATACATATTATCAAAGTCCTTTTAATAGTTTACATTACCAATAATATAGGAATGTACCCACCCACTAAGGTTTACTCACCAGCACTGAGCATGATCACTCCCAAGTTATGAGTGAAAAAACTACCATGAAATATTAATTTACTTTTCTTTGATTACTGGTAAATTTTAGTATTTTCTGACATTCTTATCTTTTTTCTCCTCTTTTATGAATAGTTTATTTATACACTTCCCATCTATTTATTGGGGACTTCAAATTAATGAATTTATTTTAAAATTACAGAAAAATCTAAAAATTTACTCCATTCCCCCTAATTACAAAAAAAGAGGTTATAAAGAGGAGAAAATCATATTTAATCCCTTAAGAAAAAAAATGGTCCTTATTTTTCCTATGAAACATAATTAACTGTATGAAAAACACTATTAGAGATAGATGATTAAAGTTCCTAATTTCAATGCTCATAATATAATCTACATACTATCAAAAAAACACGTGTATTTAAAAGTGAAAATTTATCAAAAGACAATTTTGATAAGCCAAGAATATACAATGAATTCACCGAGATGGTAAAAAAAAAAAAGTATATAAAAATATTTGATACTGCCTGTCCAGTTGTAATGAGGCCGTTAAAATGTGATCTTGTCACTGGAAGTATTCAGGCAAAGCCTGGATAACTTTCTTTGTTAGAGATAGTGTAAAAAGTGTTCTTTCATTGAGTAGGTGAGGACTGACCACACTTACAACTCGGTATTCGATTGGCAGTGGCAATGGTGATGAAATGATATCAGTCAGTTGCTCCAATACCCTGGCACACTACACTCACCCTCCCTAAGAGTGTAAATGGATTAAAAGACTAGAAGGTGGAATAGGTATACCAAAATATACTAGTAACTGCAGGATAGGTGTCAGAAAATTGAATAGGATTTCTGATCATTTCTGATCTTTTGGATAGGAGTTATATTATTGGCCCTTTTTTCTCTACTCTTGTTGGCTGCTTAACACCACTTAAACTAGATGGAACTATCCTCTGGAGAAAGTCATGCTTACACAAACTTTGTAATAGTTTAAATGAGAGAAAAATATTTCAGTTAATATATGATAAAGTATGCAATTTAGGGGAGCTTCTCATCGCTCTCAGAATATGGCGGATAATTTGCAACCAATTTATAATTCTTTCTTAAAACAATATTTTTCTTCTGAGTATAGCCAGTTTACACTCCCAGAAATTAATTTTTACTGATTGTTTTACTACATCCTCACCAATAATGAATGTTATAACTTTAAAATTTTGATACACAACAAATCTCTCTCTCTCTTTTTTTTTTTTTGTGGTACGCGGGCCTCTCACTGTTGTGGCCTCTCCCATTGCGGAGCACAGGCTCCGGACGCGCAGTCTCAGCGGCCATGGCTCACGGGCCCTGCCGCTCCGCGGCATGTGGGATCCTCCCGGACCAGGGCACGAACCCGTGTCCCCTGCATCGGCAGGCGGACTCTCAACCACTGCGCCACTAGGTAAGCCCCAAATATCTCATTTTTACAGTAGAATTTATTTAATTATTAGTGACTATCTTCCTAGTTACAAAAGCAATAAAGAAAAATTTTAAAGTAAGGAAAAATATCCTTAATTTGGCAATGTGATGACTGCTGTTAGGTAACATTTTGCTACATTTCCATACAGTTCCTTTTCTGTGCATATTTTTAATCTCAGATCATATTATATGTACAGTTTACTATTCTCAGTTTTTCCCTTCTGTATCATATTTTTTCATGTTCCTAATTATTCCTTTAAAAAAATCATGTTAATATATATGTAATTATTTATGTTTCCAATCTTCTATTTTGGGATGTTTAGATTGTGTCACATGGTTTTTTCATTGCTACAAATAAGATTACAAGTAACACTTCTGTCCACATTTCTGACCATTTCCTTTACAAATTCCTAGAGGAGGAAGCGCTAGGTTCAAGAATATGAACATCTTTCTTGTTTATGACATATCCTGCCAAACTACTTTTCAAAATACCCTCTTCCAGTGGCGTATGAGGCTGTACTACGCCTTTGCCATCAATGGTTATTAGTTTTTTTAAAAAATTTGCTGTTTGATAAGCAAAAATTAGCACCTCGTATTTGATTATTAGTAAGATTTAATATTTTGTACTTTCTTTTGAGATTTTTCCATGTCTTTTATTGATTTTGATGTTTTTCATCAATTCATCTAATATTAAGATTATGAATTTGATATATGCTGGAAATATCATTTGAAAGTTATCCATCTGCTTTCTAAATTTTGCCTGATGTCTTAATTCTAGAAGTTTAACTTCTATACAGCCAAAGGCTGTGCCACTGTGATTTTTCTCCAAAGTCCTTCCCTCCCAGTCAAATATTCACCTACATTTTCTTCCAGTTCTATGGTTTCACTGTTTATATTTAACTTTTAAATGCACCTGGAAGCTAATCTGTATTTTCAACTTAACCTGCAGAATGTTCCAAACTAAAAATACTGGATCACACTGGCAAAATTATAGAAATATCATGAATTTTAAGAAGGCTTCCTGAGAGCAACATTAATTATTCTTGCAAATGTCTACTTACTTTAAAGCAATATTTTACAGAGTAAAAAACAAAAATCTATTTCTTTAAAACAAAGCAAATTGGAGGGGAGGGAGAAAAAAATGGCAGTGGGGCAGGAGATCTATTTTGGTTTAAAAATCCAAATTAATAAATATTTAAGAGTACTAACTACTATAGTTGGTCTTGATGATCGTTTTGGTCGATGATTAAGTAGTATATCAACAGCTCCCACTACTTCAGAGTCGATTGCCACCAAAAGTGCATCTGCGGACTTTAAAAAAAAAAAAGGTTAAAAATGAAAATGGAGGATAAAAAGGTAAACTATTTATTTTTACTAATTCATAAAGAAAACTATTTTTTTAAATTGAAACTGTATTATATACAGTAATACTGAATTTTTAAAAATTTAGACTGTCCACATAGTACATTTGCTAGCCTTGGCAGTTCTTCAGTGTACCACAACACACGTATTTTTGTCCTGGTTTCACTGAATGAGCTGGTAAAATAATGAATGCTTGATAGTGGGGTTTATTAATGAAACAGTGCTGATCTATGCAGTATTAGTTGATATGTTATTTTTTTCAAGATGTTTACTCTCGAACTTTGGACCAAAAGAATCTTCATTACTCCAAATCTATAAAAGAAATTGCCAAGAACAATTACTACAGGTAAAGGATTGTTTTCTGTCTGATAAAAATGATAATGCAACCATGAGGCTAGGGGACAATGAAAAATATGTTAACAGAAGGCGGAGCCCCTCTGTTCTCATCTTTAAAGCACACACGGCTGACTGAAATGGTACAAATATGGCATTAATATTAGCAATCTTTTTCTTTTTGTTGGTGGTGCCACACTGATTGCAGGATCTTAGTTTGCTGACCAGGGATCGAACCCAGGCCACAGCAGTGAAAGCGCCGAGTCGTAACCACTGGGCCACCAGGAAATTCCCAACATCAGCAATCTTAGCAAGTAAAAATCACAAAGAACTAGGATACCAATGTCCTTAGAGACAAGCCGGAGAAGTGACTTTATAGTTTTACTCCCAAACTATAGGTCATTTTGAAGCTCCAACTTTGACAGGAGGAAAAAGTAATTAAATAGAAGCTGAGGAAATGGAGATTTTTCAACTTTTCGATATAACAAACTCTTCAGTCCTATTGTGATACTTGGCAAGTGAGACATCAGGTTTGGGGTTTCTTTTTGTTTTGCTTTGTTTTGTTTTTTAAGGAAAACCATAAAGGCAGAAGCAAAAAGTGGGGATAGGTAATGATTTAATCTAAGAAAATACCCTGATTATTTAAAAATGTACCCTGTACATTTTTAAACTATTATACTGTTTAACAACTATTTAAATCAATATTCTCTCCCATGAAAATGAAATTATACCAGATCTTTAATATTCTTTGTAGCTGAAAAGAAAGCTTTCATCCACTTTCTCTAGATGTCAAAAACAGGACTAAAAATGGCAGACTTCATCTGGTTGTCTAAAAATAGGACTAAGCACCCCAAATAATTGGGTTGGGGGTCACATTCAACCATTAGGAACTGCCTATGTATTCCTACAGGAAAAACTCCCCACCCTCATGGGAAATTTAATTCATTATTTTATCCCTTAAACATTTTAGGGTTCACTGGGCTGTAGCCTACTCTTTAAAAGCTAGCACTATTATTCTTCTGCTTTACAAACGTTTCTCTTCAGTTTTTACTGTACTTGGTCAGGTGAAGCAAACAAGCAAAAAGAACCATGTGTTCATTACTACTAAACAGTTCATTTATGGTTTTTAATTTTAACCTATAAAGCTACCTATAGTAATGCCACTGCTCTCGAAGTCAAAACAACAGGCAACTCCAATCATCTGAAACGTAGCCATGGATCTAGCTGCAAATTTCTCCCCAAACCATACTGAGCTGTCACAAACGAACTTCATGGGCATTCTTTCCTAGAAGCAACTGCCTCACCCACACCGACTTAGAGTTGTCCATAAATGACAGACACCTGGCTTTCCCAAGTACCCTTCAGGCTAGATTAAAACCAACAAAGAAGGGAGGAAGGATGAAAAACGGCTAAAAGTTGATCATTGAGAAAATAAAATATCAGCATAGCAAAATCACTATCAATACAAAGCAGTCTGAAGCCACTTAATGTAAGGGAAAACATGTCAATAGTCTCAGACTATATGAAGCAAAGTAAAATGATTAAACTCTCAATGATTCCCACTTACGATGGTAAAGTTAAATTATATTCAGATATACTATTTAGTAAAGAATAAAGAAAGATTCATGTTAAATCTTTCAAGGCTTAAAAGGATAAGCTTCAGGTATAAAAAAATTTATGTAAAAAAGTCATGTAAGGAGTTGCCCTGGACTTATTCTGCACAATGCTGTTACTTGTGCAGAATCAAAGGCAGCTCCGAAGGGAAAAATGTTTTAAATTATTTAAGTATCTCTAGGCATACAAATGTCCTCATTAGTTTTGCTTCCTAATTTTTCACAGATATTTGACCATTCTTTATTAAAATCTATTCAGTACACACCTATTATGTATTAATGAGGTTACTATCTCCCTTCTCACCTCAGAATTTGTCTTTTCAACAATTCCCATACTCTCTCCTCAAAGCTCAGATACTCATTTATTTCATTCTTTCCCAAAGCTAAATTTTCCACCTAGGTATTCTATTTAGTGCTCTGGTCTTCTACAGGACCTTGGTCCTTCCTTCGCAGAAACACCAGTCCCAGCCCTCACCTCCCCAAACCTCCCAAAACATGAAATACTTCCTCACTCTTTGCTAATTGACATGATCCTCTCTTTCTCTCACCACTAGAGTTTTCTTTCTCTCACTCTCACGCTGAAACTCATGCGTGTCATTTTCTCTAATTCTACTGATGCTAGTTTCAAAATCCAATGGCCTTTCCTACCATTTTCCTTGATTTCTCAGCAACGTAATAAAACCGTTTCTTTGGTTTTCACAACGTTGCATATCCTAACTCCTTTAATGAAACCCTTTCCTTCTAATGCCCTTTTTTAATGTAGATGCTCCCTGAGAAAGAATCAGCACTAGTTGTTTGCTCTTCTCTATGATTTCATCCACTCTCATGATGTCGGGTCATCTCCATGGCCACGACTGCTGTATCTCTCCAGCCCAACCTCTCCCTAGAGATGTCAGCTTTCCACTGGAAACTGCCTGATAGCCCCAAAATAAACAAGGCTAAAACCAGAATTCACAGTTCTCTGCCCCAAGTTTGACTTAACTTCCTGTTTTTCTTGCATCATTCTCCCAGTAACCCATGTTTAAGATTTTCAAATCATCTTGGACTCCTTCTCAATACCCCCCTCCAAATTTAAATACTAAGTTCTATCAATTCTTCCTTCATAACATCTCTCACATCTGCCATTTTTTCCCCTATTCTTATAGCCACTATTCCAGTTCAGGCTTTAACCTCTTCACATCTGGATTATTATAAAAACTGCTCACCCAAGCTATTTATAGCCTTCCCCACTTCCCATTTTTTAATCTGTACTGAACACAGCCACTACATTAGTTTTTCTAAAATACCATTGGACACATCACATCCTTCCTCAAAAATTATTTAATGATCTCACTATCTATCATATAAAAGCCAAATTCCTTAGACTGGCATTCAAGCCCTTTTCATCAGTTTTGTCTTAGTTATTTTTCCAGATATTTTCCACTACTATCCAACCCAAATATTTTGTTCAAAAAGGCTAAGTCAATTCACTGTCTCAAGAATATACATTTACATGCCTTTGTTTACGTCCTTCTCCACCTCCTGTTTTACAGTAGTTTTAGGTAGCAGGTAAAAGCATGGACTCTGGAGCCAGAACCTGGGTTCAGATTCCAGATCTGGCATTTACGGAGTAACTTTGGGCATGTTACTGAAACCTTCTGTACCATGGTTTCCTCCTCTATAAAATGGGGATAATAATAGCACCTATCTCATAGAACTGTTGTAAGGATTAAGGAAGTGAATATATATTTAAGATTCCTGTCACACAGTAGAACTATATAAATATTAGCAATTATTAATATTTCAAGGCTGAGCTCAACTGCCATTCTTCCATGAAACCTTTCTTGCTAGCTCTAAACCACAGTGATCTCCTCTTTCCTATGTCTCCAAAACATTTATTGCGAACCACAGAAGTTTAAGTATAAAACAGGGTTTCTCAATGGTGTCACTATTGACATTTGAGGCCAGATAATTCGTTATTGTGGGGGGCTGTCCTGTTCACTGTAGGATGATTAGCAACGCCCTTACCTTCTACCCGCCAGACGCCAGTACTAACCCACCCCCAAGCTGCAAAACCATAAATGTTCCCAGACATTGCCAAATGTCCCCTAAGGGACAAAACTGCCGGTTGAGAGCCACTAGTATAACACAAGATAAAATACATGAAAGCACTTTGTAACCTCAAAGCGACATACAAGGGTCAAGTACTATTACCACCCAGCACTTATGAAATACACTTTTGTATCATTTGATTGATTTAAAATTCATATGCACTTTCATTGTCCAATTGGTTTTAACATCCTTTAGTACAGAACTCATGTTTTACATATTCATTTCCACAGTCACACCCAACCAAAGGCCTTGGACATCTGTTGACTGACAGATAAGACATAGGTAATTTAAGACGGAACACAGTGAACTGGAAAGAGCATGGGATTTGCAGTCAAAAGGTTAGCTTCAATCTTAGCTTTGCCCTTACTTATTTTAGAACTTTGGGCAATTCATTACAGTCTATGAGCCTCAGTTTTCTGATCTATAAAAAATATAACATCTAGACAGGCTGCCTATGATGTTCAAATGTGATCAGGTATGTGAAAGAACCATGTATACTGCAGAAATTTTATATACATAGAATCTTACATGTAAAAAGACAAAATGATTATTATATCAATACCCTAATACCTCTTTTACATAGAATCATCAGAGACTTTCTTTGCGACATTATTTTATAGGTAACTGAAGCTTATGCCTTTAAGTGTTTAACTTTGAAATTTAAACAAATTTGATGGGAGTTTTCTGCTTTCAGAAGTACTATATATATTCTTCTTTCTTCAAGTAATATGTACTGAGTATAATTTAACTTTCCCTTACTGACTCTGAGCCATTGTTATAAACAGCAATTACCACTCTAACATACAGTACCCTTAGAGATTAACAGGTATCTAATGCTATTGACCTCTTTAAATACAGTCAGAGGTACTGTGCCTAATTTTTTTCCACTGCAGCCTCATGCCCTTTCTGTTGCCCCTGTAATTCTCTATGGATTAGAAAACTAAGTAAGTTTGTTAAAGTGGAACCTAAAGTAAGAAAAAACAGATTTTGAAGGAGGACTCCAGAATTACCCCTATGATAAAGCTCATAAATGGGAAACTTCACCGCCATCTACCCTGGCTGCTCAGAGGTATTTTTCACTTACTTCCTGGTTCTCGGGGGTGTTCTGGATAAATGAAACTTCTGGGAAAGCAATTTATTTCTACTCTAAATATGTATACACAGAGACAGTACCACATGTTTTAATACATATATATGTATTATATTTATATATATAATAGAAACATACATAGGACTAACCTACTTATTTTTTTTAAATCTTCTGAGTGCTTCCTGATACCACTCCCAAAAAAGTCTCATTAGTTTAAAGCTACAAAAGAGCAAAGAACCATACTGTTTGAAAGAAAAAAAAGAGCCAGAATTCATATGCTAAGTCCCATCATAAGCAAACCAAAAAGGAAGGAAAATAATATTATTAAATTTCCTTCCGATCTCTTAACTGAATTCTTTCAAGACATACACATGCCTGCTTTTTTTGTTTTGTTTTGTTTTTGCGGTACACGGGCCTCTCACTGTTGTGGCTTCTCCCGTTGCGGAGCACAGGCTCCGGACGCGCAGGCTCAGCGGCCATGGCTCACGGGCCCAGCCGCTCCGCGGCATGTGGGATCTTCCCGGACTGGGGCACGAACCCATGTCTCCTGCATCAGCAGGCGGACTCTCAACCACTGCGCCACCAGGGAAGCCCCACATGCCTGATTTTTTACACGAACTGATATGAAGACAAGCAGAAAGGTCAATGTTTTCCAGTTTAAAAAAATCCGTTCACATTTAGCTATAAGCAAACACTAGATTTCAGGCAAAAAGGACAATTTAATAAAACTTTGGAGAAAATCAAATTGAAAATTGCTTTGTAAGTGAGGAGTATTCTGTTTTTATGCTTGTAAATTATATGGGCCACAGAAATACCTGTTCCCCTGACACTTCCAGAACACTTGTACTATTTTTAGATATATAAGGTAAATAGTAATATAATAATGTAAGTAATAAAAACAAAGTCATCTTTAATAAGTCATGATAATTTACCTCTGTCGGATGGTTTAAAACATATAAGATAAGGGGCAGGAGTGAAAGTTGGGAAGAAAAAGATACATCAAGTCAAAATACTATACTTTTTTAAAAAGGGTTTTTTTTAGTTTGTTTTTAAATTTTTAGTAGCTCAAAACAAAATAAAACGTGAAAGAAAGAGAGAAGAAAAATAGAGAGAGAAAGGAAGGAAGGAAGGGAGGAAGGAAACTAGAAAGAAAGGAGAAAACATGGCATATCTAACAGTACTTAGAAGCTACTGGATAAAATTATCTAGCCTTGTACCTGACAACCGTAGTCCAAAAGAAGCTGCAGTATATCCAAGTTTTCGTTTTCAATAGTTATGGTAACAGCATTTCTCCCAAGCACATCTACGCAATTTATGTTCAAGTCACCTGAACTGTTTTCCTCCAAAATCTTTTTAACCATATAATAGTCACCTAAATAACAATATACAAACATAATTTAATATCCATGACATATTAAATAAGAATGACTGTAAAAAAAACTTAGCCTGTTGATTTAAAAGATTAAAAAACGTAAACTCATTTTTGTATATGGAAATGTGCAAAGAAAATGTGAGCATTTCCTTGCTGAAAACGCATACCCTGATAAAAGAATATGTACATCAGTTGCAAACATAAAAAGTAGAAAAAATTTAAATGTATAGTTTAAAATCAAAGTTGTTTAAAATTCATAACTGATTAATTATAAGGAGAAGAATTTTCAGAAGATATTTAAAGTAATAAAGAATGTCTAAAAACATAGACTGCGTGCTAGGAAAATAAGATATAAGCTTAAAGGATTTAAGTTATATATCTCAAATACATACATACATCTAATTGTTAAATGGTTAAAAACGAGATCTAGTAATAAGTGGAGGATGTTATGAAGAGGTTTTACAGGGGAAAATACTTTGGAAAAGCAGGGTGAACGTGTATATGCTTGCGGGTATGTAGAGTAAAAGGGAAAGATGTCCGAAATTCCTAGTCTCTTCTCCACTCTACACACACACACACACACACACACACACACACACACACACACACACACATCTCATTAATGAAGTTGTTTAGATTAAATAACGACAGAATATTCAGCTCACAAAACTCTTAAGCAAGACTATGATTAATGCTGGTGGAGGCCAATGTCAGAATATTTCAAAGCGAAATTTGACCTGTCAGGATTATGCAGATTAGCTTCTGCCTCACTCTACCCCACTCTACCCCACAACAAAACAGCTAACTCATGGGGTGAAATGAGAATAATTATGGAGGTAATCATTTTCACAGAGGGCCCACTATACTTGTCTGCTAACCAGCTGGTGCAGCAGGTAAAAGGGGAACAAATCAAAAGAGAAATGCTAATGGAGAAATAAAGCAAAGTGGGTTTTGTTTTATTTCATCTTATTTTTTAAACATTCAATGAATAAATGATTTTAAGTGACTTGCAAATATAGCTGTTCCTTGGAAATCTATGAATAAGAAACAGGAAAAGAACAATCAGAGTGGAAATTAGAAGGAAAAAAAATGATTTCATGATACAGAAAGAGAAAATTCTAAAACTGGACTAAATGAGTGAATAACAAAGAAAAGTAACAGATTTTTTTGGTTAAAATTTCAAATAAATTATGCTATTATTTTTAACCAGTGACTTTAAAGTCCCCACACATTTTGGAAGATGTTGAATGGTAGTTTTCTTGATGGTGTATTTCCTTAGTTCCCTCAAGAAGAAAACCAGTCACAAAAAGAAATTATTTCCTCATAGAACTACTAATTAGTATTTAGACACTAATGCTCCATGGCAAAAAACTTATCAAACACTTCACAAAGTTGAACCAATATGAACATGCAGATAGATCAGTGAAAACTTATCACTAATACTGGAAAATAACTTTAAAATCTTATTTCACATGAGTTGATTTCAATATCTTAGTTGTAGGAGAATGCTACCCATAAAACCCCTTGCTCTATTTTCTTTGGTTTCATGATGTGTCTGGGTGAGGATTAGATTTTATTTATCCTGCTTGAGAATCATTAGGCTTTCTGAAGCTAAGGACTATGCCCTTCATTCATATGCAATATTTTCAGCCATTCTCTCTTCAAATACTGCTTCATCCCCTTATTTTTTTTTCTCCTGTTGGAACTTCTTTAGACATTATGTTAGATTGTCCCATTCTAACTTCTTTGTCTCTAAGATTTATTTTTCTTCTTTCTCTCTCTCTTTCCTGCATTCTGGATAACTTCTTCAGATTTCTCTTCCACTTATTCCTCCTTCAACTATTTCTGCTGATTATTCATTAATTTTATTTTTAATGACTACATTTTTTATTTCTCTAAGTTTTATTAGATTCCTTTCCAAATTTTTGATTTGCTTCCTTATGTTTTAATTTCCTTATTTTAAGCTTTTTGTCATTTTAAACATACTTATTTTATGGTCTCCATATGGTAATTATCTAGGTCTTAGGGATTTAATCCTATTCGTTGTGTCTACTGTAATAATAGGTGACTGTCTTCTGAATTTTTTAATTGGATATTGCAAACTCAACTTCATGCAGGTTAACTGTGGGAAACTAGGCAGCCTCGTTTGAAAGCTTGTCCCACCAAGGATGTTTTGTGTTTGCTTCTTCCAGATAACTCAGAGGTTTTGCTACCCTATGAATCCTTTTTATACTAATTTCTCAGTTTAGGTTTTCCCAGATCAAGTAGGTAATATTAATTTAAACCCCAAGCCAACAAGAGGCAGGAGCATAGTTACAAGTTCTTAGGGAAGTCTTATTTGAAAGGTTCTTTGTAGTCTCCCTGTGCTGATGGACGGGTTCTTTTCCTCATCTACCCCTTTGCTAAAAGTGTAGTCCTTTAAGGATCCTGGTTTCATGTTTAGATGTTGTTCCAATTCCCCCACTTTGTACAAACTCAAGGCTTTGTAACCTGTTTCCACAAGGGCATTAAAATTCAAATCCCAACAATGCCCAGACTAATAACTCTTGCTCCCATCCACAGAGCAGTCAAATGTCAACGCACACACTCCTCTGTTTTTCAGTCTTTTCTTTATGTTTGAATCTGTTTTCCTTACTTTCCTGAAAGCTCAGCTGTTCACTTAAATGTATGTTTATTATATTTTATCTAGCATTTCTAGGTGATTTAAAGCAGAAGCGTTTTCAGATTATTTAGTCAGCCATACTGCTAGAGAATGAAAAGTATAGAGAGCTGTATACATATAATTCTTATAAAATTGTATAAATTTCACATACAGCAAATGGTCAAAAACACATTTTTAAGGTTTAGATTGCTGTTTAAAAAGTAATTGTATTGCAGATGTCAGATTCTACAGCTTTAAGGTTTCAAACACTATTCCCATTACAGTTAGGGGGCTATACAAGGAAAAAAAAAAACCTTAGAAATCAAAACCAAATAAGTAATTTTCATCCTTAAAAATAATAAAAATTTCCACCCTGTCACGGTTGACACATTCACGCAAATGAACAATTATAAACTATAGTCACAGAACCTATAGGAAACCTAGACTGGAAGGAAAAAGAAACCTTTTTGATCAGTTCCACCAGTATCCAAATTCAACAGCAAAACTTCTCAGTCCCCTCTCCAGAGTATCTCCCATACTTATCCACTTGTACCCATGTACGCTGTAACCCCCAGTTCAAGACACCATCATCTCTCTCCTGGACTCTGCATTAACGTCTTTACTGATACAGCTGCCTACACTCTAGTACAGGGGTCAACAAACTTTTTCTATAAAGGGCCATATTTAGGTTTTGGGGGCCATATCATCCCAGTTGCAAACACTCAACTCTGCTCTTGCAGCACCAAAGTGGCCACAGACCAAATGTACACGATGAACTCCAATGTGTTCCAAAAAATATTTATGGACACTCGTTTGAATTTCATATAATTTTCAAGTGTTATGAAATATTATTCTTGATTTATTCCCAACCATTTGAAATGTAAAATATAAAAATCATTCTTAGCTCACAGGCCTTCCAAAAACAGGTGGTGGGTGGATTTGGCCTGTGGGTTGTAGTTTGCCCACCTCTACTCCAGCACCACCTCTTTAATCCACTCTCCACCCAGCATTCACAGTGATCATTTTAAAATTCAAATCATATCAGGTTTTCAATCCTCAAGATTTTTTTTGTACGCGGGCCTCTCACTGTTGTGGCCTCTCCCGTTGCGGAGCACAGGCTCCGGACGCGCAGGCTCAGCAGCCATGGCTCACAGGCCTAGCCACTCCACGGCATCCCAGACCGGGGCACGAACCCGTGTCCCCTGCATCGGCAGGTGGACTCTCAACCACTGCGCCACCAGGGAAGCCCAATCCTCAAGATTTTTAATCACACTTTAAATGCCACAGTCTTTTCGTGGCTCACTAAGCCTTATGGGACCTGGGCCTTGCTATCATTCTGCATCTACCTTGTTGCCACTCTCCCACTATGATCTTTCTACACCAATGTTTCCCAAACTGCAGGCTGAAACCCATTAGCAGTCATGAAATCAATGTAGTGAGTCCTAACCAACAATTTAAAAAAATGTAATAGTATATAAAAATACTGTTGTAATCCCATGGATCCTTAGCAACAAATTCACCCTGGCCAACTGTGATATATTCACCCTGGCCAACTTGAGAAAGACAGTGGAGATATGTTATAGTATCAGTGAAGAACCGGTAATCATCTTTTCTTCATTGGCATCTCATTTTATTTTCTGACATATGATGGTAAATTTCAGCATCACTGAAATGGGAGTATTAATGTCGGTCAGTTTAATTTTATAGTAACCAAATTTTCAGTTAGTTGTGAAGTACTGGAGAATTTATCTGTCAAAAAATCTGTGAAGTTTTTCAAACCAAGTTTATCTAACAAACTTTTTGACTATGGCAACTGCAACATTCTTATTGAACTATTACTAAAGACACTTAAAACAGAAGATTTTATTATTAAGAGGAAAAAGAATGATGAAGTAAAAAAATACAAAGCCATGATCAAATTCAATTGTTGGATCTGGAAATATAAATAGTGACAATACTGATTAAAATGTTAACTCTACAGCAAACTTCAAATTAGTCTGAACCAAATACTAAAAAGAAAAAAAAAAAAAACACATACAAGACTTTTAGAATGAAGACAATTTAAAATGTAGTTTTACCAAATGTGCAAAACCCAATATTTATCATAGACCCCAACATGTTTGTAATCACATTGTTGTGGATGAAACCTTCAAAATTAGATACTCAGAAACATGGCATGCTGAGCTGTCCGTAGTACTCTGAATATTTTTGGAAAAAGACAATTATTACTATAATTTCTTAGCCATTTATGTATGTTAATTAAGACTATTAGTGATAATGAATATCACCTGGCAAAAGAGCAGACACTGCTGCAGGAAAAAATTATACTTATATCATAGAAGGTAATGCTGATTTTTTTAGAGTAAATTAGTTTATAAATTAAAAATTATTAACATATTCTTGAATCTATTAGAAGCAATGTTTACTTTGTAATTAGAGTCTGGTATATGACTTGAGATCTAATTCACAGTGATGTTACAAGTTGTATAAAACTTTAGTTAATATCAGGTATGCAGTAATACAGTTTCATAAAGGATTTATTGTGTTGCTTAAACTTAATCTCACATACATTTAAATTATACATATTTATAGAACTGAAAAAGTACACTATGGATCAATATAAATTAAGCTACAAAAAATATAAAAGTATTAGTGATGGAGCAACAAATATGACCAGAAAATAAACATAGGAGTTTTTTTTTAATTAACAGAAGCTATTAATAACAATGCTTTATAGGTCACAAAGTTTTGGCATGCAAAGAAATTCCACTGAATCTCATAACTATACTGACATGGTATTGGAATTCTTTTAGTCCTGTTAATTTGTTTAGGCTCTTAAAAGTCACTACTTACCTCTTAGTGATAGCTTTTGAACTCATTACATATTAAACTACTAATCCTAGATCTTAAACTTCTTAGTATCATTAAATTTGGTGGTCAGTTATAAGGAAGATATTTCTAACACTGGAAGCATGGAAGAAGAGGAATTATTCTTAGGTTGCAACAATACCCATACAATAAAATTTAATCTTTTAACACCCTTCCCCAAAGTTTATAATATACTAGGTAAAGGGGTTTGGCTTGGGTTACATTTTTTTAACTGCCCAGATAAAAGACTGACTGCATACTAAGAATATCCCATCTTCCAAATCATAAATAGGCCATTTAAGTTAAATTGAGTATTTGTTTCTGCCCTTCAGACAGATCTATTAGGCACAAACATACTTTATTTCCCTTACTGCTCCTCACAAGAGCACAAGAGAGCATCTGCACTACAGAAAAAGGTACTAAAGGATAGGGATGTAGTCAGTTATTTCTTGATAAAGCACCTTTCTCCAGTGTCCTAACAAAATTAACCTGATATACAGTCAGATGATGAATTATAGAAAAGAACAGCAAGTTAAAAATGAAATAAAGAAGCACACTTCTGTAATCACTCCAAAGAAATGCCAGTATTATACAACTATGAAGCAGCTAGCTGCTCAATGATTAGCCTCTTATAATAAAACTATCCACCAAGATTCTGGTGATCTAAGAGTCTTTTTTGTTAAAATAAAGATGAACCATACACTATGGCACCACTGGTGATTTGAAAAACTCTCCTGTACAAAATACTTAAATGCTTAAATACTAATGACAATTTGTGAAATGCCTGTAGAATTTTGTATATAGTACCCTCTTTACCTCTCCTTTCTGCAAAGTTTTCCTCCCTCACAGCACATATACCTCTTAACATTAGGTGTCCCTTGTCGGCATAAAACTTCTTGGCAATACCCAGTACTCTGCACTTTTTCTTCCCACGGCCATCCTCTCCAACCCCAGACACTTCAAAATCTCTTTTCAAATAGCTGTTTTTAAAAGTCCCATTAAATATATTAAGTGCTATTAAAACAACAGCTTAATATTACTTCTCCCAGAAATGTTACCCATTTCAAAAGCATGCTAAGCCAAAGGTATGCAAAGTTTAAGCAGAATCCAGGCATCAAAGCACCCTCCATACAATGCAGCAAATCAATACCACAAAGGTGACACAGAGCTAGATTATCAGACTGAGCCTGACAATAAAGGTGAAATTCAGCTCTCTCCACCCCTCCCCTGACTCCATGCTGAAATTTCAAGAAGGGCCTCCTGACTTATTGCAAATCAAATTTCCTGAAAATGTTCTTCATGAAAAGTTGGCAGGGACTGAATCCAGACTGAATCCTTTCATCATTTTCCTTTTCTACACAAGAACTGATTACTGATCATCAGCAAATTAAGGGTTTAATACTAAAGCTACCATCTACTCAACAGTTACTTTCAAAGAGGTGAATTAACAACTATATTTAGCTTAGATGCTCCCTAAATAAAGGTATTAATTCTTTCTCCAGCCAGCAGGTCTGAAGTTAGACCCCTGTCTCCCACAAATAAAAGTGGCTCATTACCATACTAATTCTCAGTGTGAAAGGAAGACGACTTGGGTGGTAAGAATCACTGCTTAATATTCCATAAAACAACACTCTTGTTTCAGCTCTTGTTTCAATTAACCTTTACCTCTGAATTGCAGCATTCTACGTCTAAAAAGAATAGGTGTACTTTCTGAGAATTTTATGTGGGGTGGGGGACCAGACTTAGCTTTATATAACTGGCACAGGAGCCTTCAATTCACTTTTTCTTCTAAATTTTATGAAAAAGAACCGATGTTACCTTTGAGATGATTCTGACCCACTTTCAAGATCAACAATAGCCACTATTAAGTGGCCACTACCTGGATCTGCGCTTGCCTAGATCTATTGGACTAATAATTTACATAAAAGCTAGCTGCACACACTATAAAATCAAACTATAAAATCGTTTTCTTTCCTTTTTTCTTTACTCCTTAATCTGTACACACCTTTCAAAGGGTCACCCATCCACTAACACATAACCCCATCTCCACAATTTTTGCTTTAGGAATTCTCCTTAAGTGGAATACATTACGGACATTTTACATATGTAGTGTAAACTTGATAAATGAAAAAAGGATGAGAAACATAGATGTTCTAGAGTGGATCTGCTCTTGTGCTATTAAAGCTTTTTACTTTTATTGGATAAACATAATCCATGGAAACCACAGTTAATAAAACATTCACAGAGAGCAAGTTTAATTTCCAATTAGTAAATCCAAATATGGATGTGTCTTTTCTAACACAAGTGATTTTCATTCATTCAACTACAACTAGATCAAAACTTAGTGGTTAAGAGTACAGGCTCAAAATACATCCTAGTTCTACTACTAACTAATGTAACCTTGGGCAAAGTAATTCTAAAATTTTGCTAAGCCTCATTTTCCTCATTCATAAAATGGGAATAACAACATCTGGCTCATGGGGTTGTGAGGATTAAATGAAATCATCTATGAAAAGCCTATGTACTCTACCCCAAAAGCTGTCTCAGTCAACGTTTGCCATTTGGCTTGATGAAAGCTCCAAAGCAATAGTGGCAACTATAGCTACTTCAGGAAACTTTTCACTTTTAGATTTGGTTTGGGTAACGCTAAAAAAGGTTTAACAATATTAGTGAATATAAACGAGTAAACAAAAAAACTGCTATAACTCAAATATATTTTTTTCAGCATAAATGTATACCATAAGTACATGTAAGAAATAAGCCATTTTTCCAAATCTAACCTAAGAATTCATTTCAACATACGTGAAACAGAAAATACCTATTTAATCTCACTTGTTAAAAAATGTTTTAATTTATACGGGGGAGAAAAAGCATGCATATTTACTTTCCACCCTACCCCCAAAAGCCAAATCTCTCCAAGGATCTTAATGATGTTATAAAAGGGAAACTGACGAAGAAAGACTATCAAGGCTATTTCAACTGGCACTACTGGACAGGTTACAGAACTGTCATACATTCAAACTCTTTTGACATATGTCATGCAATAATCCTAAATATACACACCATACAAGTACTTATTCGAGCTATGTTCCATTATGACATTCCTCTGTCCTCAGTTTAACAGATATATTAAATTGCCTTTCTTGACATAATTTCTCTTTGCTTTAAAATAACCATAGCTCAGAAGCTGGGGTAGATGTAGCAGCCACTTACTAATGCTAGTACAACACAATCTGTTCCCTTCCTCTCTCAGAGAATTTTTGAAGGAAGAGAACTCAGACTATCCACTCTAGAAATACTAAATAATTTTACGTAATCTACAATGATATTTATGAGGTTATAGACATATATTCTATGTTTCTTCACATTTCCAAGACTGTATGAACCTGTCCATGGTGGACTTTCACAAATGCTTTCATAATATAATTTAATACTACTACATAAGATCATAAAAGGACTCATGATGGACAGGGGTGGACTTTGTTTATACATCAATGTGTTTTCAAAAAGTTGTGTAAATAAAATCCTACCTCAAAGCAGTAAAAGTGGTTAAGGAGACTGTCATTTATTTAAAAAAAAAACAAAACACATACAAACAAAAAAATCCTCTGTAGTGAATCTTTTCACAGCGTAAGTTGCCCTTTGGGTTTATGTTTTGGAAGTTTGCATGATCCTAAACATTTTTCCGAAGCAAGCATGGCCACTGGAAGGCAAGCTGAAGAAATTTAGAAAGAGAAAATTTACAGCACTTTTTTACACGTAGGAAATAAAAGCAGTCTTAGGGCAATCAATTTCCCCATTCTTTTTATTATATTCATCAATAGAAAGCATGCTTAAGTGAGGAGACTTTGTTATGGCCATAAAAGTGATCGATTTCCAGATTTTTTTAAAAAACGAAAAACATTAAATATATTCCACATTTTTGCCCTGTAATTATTTTGCACTACCTTTATTTCCCAAAGACGTCTGAGGAGCAATAAACCTTCCTCTCTAATAAAAAGCATGAACAAAGTTGTTCCATAAATTTGGAGAAACTCTGGAACTTAGGCAGAATTTCTCCATAAAGTGCTGTCTTTATGTCCACCTAGGATATTGACATACCTAATGCCATTCGACAGTCACTGAACACCAAGGCACCGGGTGGCTGGAGTTAAATAATACAAGTAAGGTTTTAAAGAAAAAAGAAAACAAAACACCAGCTGAGAGCCCATAAGCAGGAGGAACCTTAAGCAAGGACATGGGATTTTTTCGTACTTAAAGGTCCAAAACTAGACAAAACCTCTGGGCTTCCAGAAAGAAAGAACTAAAGCCCCATGCAGGAGACCAGGTCATTCAAGTGGTCAGTAGCGCAGGTGAGGCTGAAACCCTAGGGTCCCGGCCCCCACGACGCTACCTGAACACCTGACCGCACGAAAGGAGACCACGGGCAGGGCCGCCGCCCCAGGTGCGGCGCTCGGAGGGCGCCACCCGCGGCTGCTCCCGCCCGACAGCTCTGCACTCACAAGGCAGAGGCGGTGCCGAGCAGCCCGGCAGGTGCAGCGGGCGCGGCGCGAACAGACGCTCGGCGCACGAGGAAGAGGGAGTGCCCCGAGTTGAGGCTGGGGAGAGGATGAGGGGTGTGAAGGACACGGGCATCCAGAAGCAGAGAAAGGGGCCTAGCTCTCACCCTTGTCGCACGCCAGCAAGAAAAGCTTCTCATTCAGGGTGTTCTCCTCCTTCACCTCCCGCACATCCTTCAGCGCCATCACCTCGTTCGGCGACGAAGAGGAGGATGGGGAGGAAGGCAGGGAGGAGGAGGAGGCGCCCGAAAGGTCCGTGTTCGGGTACAGGGCCGCCATCATCGCGGCCCATGAAAGGGGCAGGCCAGGAGACCGGGGCGGGGCCCCCACCAGCCCCGACCCCGACCCCCGGCTGGAAAAGGGATGAGTCGTTCCCACGGCCGCCTCGGCGCGCGGCCCGTTGGCCCCGAAGGGCGTCGCCTCCCCACGGAGCCAGCACTCGCCCTCCACCGACAGCCCCAAATTGGTGGCGGCGCATGCGCGGCCCCGGGGCCAGCGCCCCCTCCCCAGCCGCCGGCGCCCAGGCCGAGCAGGTCCGCGCCCGTCCGGGGACGGCAGAGTGGCCCGCGCCAGGGCGGCAGCCGAGCGCGGGGCCGTGCCAGGAGCCGCTGGGGCCGCGCGGGGAGCGGCCCGGCCAGAGTGGAGGACGAAAATCGGTGGAAAGGGCGCTCCAAGAGGCGATTCTGCACCAGCCGGGCTCCAGGGCTCTGGAAACCGCCAACCGAGCTGCACCCAGATATGTTCGCGGCTCTCCTCACGTCATCTTCCGCTCGGTGAGAGCGACGACCACGGGGAGGGCTCTGTGGTGGGCGGGACCTGGGGCGGAGGCGGAGTCCGCGAGCGCACCGCCCCCTAGAAGGCTTGCAGCCTCGGAGGAAAAGGCGAATGGCCGGATGTATCCTCTCCACAACCAGGTTGCAGGTTCGAGGTAATTTCCCCGCCGTCTCGGGCTGCACACAAGTTAAACATGCAGAGGGGTGGTTCACTGAGCCTCTGATGACTTAACGTTTAGTCGAACACCCCACCCCACCCCCGCCGTGAAACTGTCGAATTATTGCATATTCCTTTGTCCTCTGCCTAAACCAGAAAGGACCGGGCCCTCGCCACGCCACCAGACCTGTGTTCATCTGTGTGTAATTATGTCGGGCTAGCTACATAATTGTTTCTAAAACTGTATTAAAAAGAAAAAAACTCCTTTGTGATATAAAATTGGCATAACATTTCTAGTATCATACATTTATTCGCATGTAACCATTGGATAAGCACATCATTAGGATCTACTCTACGTCATAGTCCTTACAGTGGTTTCTTGTTCATCTTCACGTTTATAACTCAGATTTTAGAAGATGAGTGTTATTTAAGCAAAAGCTAACCGAAGTGCAGTAAGTGCTACTTCCTTGAATATTTTTTTTTAATTAAGCTTGTATTTAAAGCAGATTCTTGCAACTTTAAAAGCTGAGGGAGGGGGACTGGAAATTGTATCTCGAATAATTATTGCTTTCCACAGCCAACTGTGCAAAAATCTAAATTGCACCCATAGTGCTTAGGTTTTTAAGGCAATACATAAATTTACTTGAGTACATGTATTTGAGAGAAATACTTCCTATTCTGTTCAGGTTGATTTGTTCCATCGCTGTCCCGGCCAACTCTAACTCCCAAATTTCCTAAGTACATCTTTCTCATCATTCACAGTGCTCTTTCGATCTTCTCTAAGAGGCCTTAGGTAGACAAGATTGCCCACCTTTCCAAACATTTTTATGTGTTTACTTCAAAACAGTTATCTATTAAATCATTTTAGCTTTTTCTTTCTTATCTCTAGTAGATCATAAATCTGCCCCATTCTCTAATGTTTAATACAGTTCTAAGTTTGTGTATTTAGTGGAATGTCAAAATTGCTCATTGTAAAAAAAAAAAAAATTGCTCATTGTAAATCTGTGGCCAGTGAACAGAGTGGTACCTATTTGGGTTTATGGACACTCTTTGTAGTCCAGTAAAATTTTTTTCTCAGTAGCAGAACAACTCTAACCCAGGCCCATCCAAAAGTTCCAGAGTGTTTAAGGGTCAAAATTCAGATGGCTCAGAACTATAGAAACCACTTTAATCTGAAGTTTTTTCAAGCTTCTGGGTTTAGGTGATTCCTTTTCCATAAGGCTCCCACAGGGGCTGGACTGATTTCTTAGATTCAGAGGAATTCCAATTCACTTTAGGAGATAATCCTAGGAGGCATTCCAAAGTATTAGAGGGTTTTTCCTCCTTCAAAGTAAGCTAGTGTTTCAACTGTATCTTCAGAAGTCTTTTTGAATCATCTCAGACGCAGAATATTCTCTCTTGTTTCTCGGATCCTTTTTCATCCAGTGTAAATTGGGGTATTTTAAGATCCTCTATATGATTTGTTTTTCATCTGTGATATGGAAGCCGATGATAGAGCTATGATGAAGGTGCAAGATTCAGAAGCATGCAAGATTCAGAAGCAGCATGTTACTTAAAGCAACTCACCGAACCTCATATACTGAAGAGCCATCCCAACTCCAGTTGTGATGGAGAAGAGAAAATCCAGATTCAGATCTAGACCTATAAGTCATAGACCCTGTCTTCATCTCCAAACTCTCTACCTCTCCCTCTTAGGCCAATTTGGCTATTTCATTTCCTAAAATGCCTGCAAGACTCTTCCTGCCTCACAGCCTTTGCACTTGTTCCTTCTACTGAACAGTTAGCATCCGGCTGCTTCTCCTACCATGCATACCTCAGCCTCACTATCACAGAGACCTGTGATAGAGAGACCTTCCCTGACCCACCCAAACTAAAAGCATCTTCACCCCAGTTCCTAAGTCTCTATCACATTTCCCTGTTTTATTTCTCTTAGTGCATTTATCACCATCTACAAATCCTATTTGTTTACTGTCTGTCTTTCTCCACTAGAAAATAAGATTCATGAGGCCAGAAAACTTTGTCTATATTTTTCTCAGCTGAATCCCCAGTGTCTAGTATCATACCCGGATCATAATAGACAAATTTATGTTGATTAACTCAAATTATTTCATCCTAAACTAAATTTGTAGAAAGCATGTACTTGGTCTTTCCTAAAATTCTTCCTGTTAAAGAATCATAGAACCATCTTCACTCCTCCCAAAATAATAAATTTTTTGTTGCTGTTTTACTCATTAGCGTAGGAATTTTTCTCTTTTCTTTTCTGGAAAATAAGTTTATGATAGATTAATTTTCCAAGTTATATATTTTTCTTTAAATGAAATAAATACTGACACATTTGTACATACACAGAATTTTTATTAAATATATTTTGTGAGAGAAAGAACACTCTAAAGTGCCAAATTGCATGTAAATCAGATAACTTAGTGAATATAATGGTGAAAAAAATCAAGAGGAAATGATTTAAATAATATCACAAAAGAGCAAAAACATATTTTAATCTTCATATAAGAAAACAATTATCAAATGATAAAAGGAAAGGAAATCTCTTTTGTAGAATATATTTCAAAGTTCCACCTGTTGATGATCTCATTTAAAAAATTCTCTTCTAAGCACATGAGTAGTCGTACTCTTACTATCACATATGTTTTACTCCATGGTAGAAGGGGGGTTTAGACTACTCATTCCCAGTGAGATAAAGTGACAGCATTTTTTGTTGCACAGCAGTACTGGTCACTGGCACTAACAGTGGAAGATGAAGGAAGTAAACTTCTGAACTCAGTTGTTAGCAGAATTGGTCTACTGCTAAAAAATTCAGACAAAAATAGGTCTGAAGCAAAGCTACTGCCAAGTAACATAAGCATTAACCAAACATTGCCAATTTGAAGGAAACTGGGAAAAATGTGAAAATATGTTGAATATTAGCTTTGTGTTACTTTCTACTAAAGATATTCAGTGGACGTATTCTAAATTAGGGCTAGAATATCAAAAATTAGCATGTGTAATATGAAGCTAATAATATGGTATCAACATGTCTTGAGAGCTGTAGCCAGTGTTTGAAGTCAGTTGAAAAGTAACTATATGCACATCCAAAATGAGTATTTCTAAAAGAAATCTTCATGTACCAGATAGCTACAAACTGAAAAGTGTTACGCACCTAGTGGGGGCACAATTATTACTTAATGTTGGTTAACTGACCAATACAGTCATCCTTCAGTATCCAGAGGACTGGTTCCAGGACCCCCCAAAGGATACCAAAATCTGCAGATGCTCAAATCCTTTATATAAAACAGCTTAGTATTTGCATATAACCTACACACATCCTTGCATGTACTTTAAATCATCTCTAGATTACTTATACCTAATATACTATGCAAATAGTTGTAAATACAATGTAAATGCTATGGAAATAGTTGCTGGCACTTGGCAAATTTAAGTTTTGCTTTTTGGAACTTTCTGGAATTCTTTTTTTCAAATATCTTTGATCGCTGGTTGGTTGAATCTGTGGATGTGGAACCATTGGATATGCATGCATCAGATATGGGGGGTTGACTGTATACAACCACTTAAGAAAACCTGGGTAAGTCAGGTGCAAAATATGTATATGTACACACATATTTCTCTAATAACATCTTACCAACATATATATGCTGCAGGTCATAGTTAAAGCTGTATTACCAAACCAGTACATGTAAAGTATCGATGCAGTTAAAATTAAGTATTAAGTAAAAAGCTCCTGCTACTTATATAAGAGAATGTACTTTGAAGTTTATTCATGAGTTAGTCCTTATATATAAAAAAGTTTAATGTTAATGAACAATACTTGTCATTTAAAAATTTTAGTATAGAAATTTACAGAAAAGTTAAAGTTTTGGACCACTTCACATAGCTGGAGGAAAAAAAATAAAAGGATTAAACTGGATTATGATTTTGAATACAATTATGATCAAAATCAACACACACACAAAATCAAAACACATTTCACAGCAGGACATGCAGAAAAAGTTTTGCATTGATCATTTCTGAACCATGAAAAAGAATGAATTAGTCTTGTTTTAAAGAGACTTTCAGGAAACAATAATTTAATCATAATATCATCTTGAAAATGAACACACTCTTATCAGTATCGACTGGTAAATTAATTGTCAACAAATCCTAGCTAGTATGAACAGGATATTAAATTCATTAATGATTCATACAACTGTTTTGAGCATACAAATAATCTCTGGTTTTATACCCACTACATTTCAGAAATCTGTAAACTGTGAGGCATTCAATGTGTTTAATGTGGCAGAAAATCATAATAAATGTTTCATTATTTTATTTTGTTCAGTCCTTTTCCCATTAAGCATGCAAACACTGTCATAACCATCTTGGGTTTCACTTCCACGAGGTCATCAGGTAAGGCATATATCCGGGCACCGATCTTTCGAGCAACTGAAATGGCGTATCTTGAAAAGACAAGAAAAATATCTTGGTATTTGTTTTCACTTAATATATGTTAACAGAAGAATGAAACATTTTGACAAGGTTAACTTTACAAAAAATTTGTTTGTGAGTCTTTAAATCATATTTCTCACATAAATTGTACTTAAAAATGTGAATTTTAAGGACATCATAGCCTCACCTGCAAGGATTAAGAACAAAAGAGCCACTATGTTCTAATATAAACCATAAAGGCTTACTTAGCATTGTTCAGCTTGTCCTCATTAGAAAGGTCTTCTCTCTTGATCATTTCTTGACGAACTGCATTTGGTGCAATGGCATCTATTAAATCCAAGACAGGTAAACTAGTGGTAATAGATTTGTCCTAGAAAAGAAAGAATAGATGAACATTCATAAACATCTTTTGTAAATGTCAGACCAGAAGACCATAACCATATAACTAAAAGCAATTTATAAATTTTCATTATACTTAACATTCAGCTATTCTTCAACCAACACACATCACAAACCATTTAAAATATGCTTTTCCTTTCATCCTTACAGAGCTTACAGTATAGAGGATTGTCATCATACCTGGAATAAGGTTTGTGGATGTGACAATTCCTAAAGTATGCTAACTACAGTATCCATTCTGTAAAAAATAAACAACTTTTGAAAGGGAATAGGAGATGAATTTTAAGTGAATAGTTTTGCAAATTCTAGTAATATTCTTTTTCTTAGACCATGGACTCCTAAGCCTTCACTTAATATTTTTCAGAAAGAAAAATTAAAATAATAGTGGAAAGGAACTAATATTTATAAAGGCATTATTCTTGTTGCTTTACGTGTTCAGTTTGTTTAATCCTAACAGCCTGGTAATGAAGAAATTATAATCTCTCCTTTTAAAATGAAGAACATGAAGGTCAGAAAGTTCAAAAGAACTGTTCAGGGCTTCCCTGGTGGCGCAGTGGTTGAGAGTCCGCCTGCCGATGCAGGGGACACGGGTTCGTGCCCCGGTCCGGGAAGATCCCAAATGCCGCGGAGCGGCTGGGCCCGTGAGCCGTGGCCGCTGGGCCTGCGCGTCCGGAGCCTGTGCTCCGCAGCGGGAGAGGCCGCGGCAGTAAGAGGCCCGCGTACCGCAAAAAAAAAAAAAAAAATAGAGCTGTTCACACAACCAGTACATACAGAACCAGTATTTGAACCCATGACTGTCTGACTCTAAACGCCCAAGATTCTCTCCATTTTGGAAGTTACCTCCAAGGCAACTAAAAATGGACAACGAAATTCTAGTGGATAGAACACTGCTACTGAAGTCAGAAATCCTGGTCTGAATTCATTGTACAACTTACCAGCACTTGAACAAATTACTTGTTTTGTCTCTCAGGATGAATAGTAGCAAATGTCGCTTGCCTACCCAGAATCCACTCCTTACTACTTTCTCCATCCTACCAGAATCCACATGTTTGCTCTGTATCCATATATGGACGTGTGCTTCAAGGAAAATTAACCCCATCCACAGCTCCAAGAGTGACCCTGAATTAGTGTAGACCATTTATTCTGCAGGTAAGGTGATAAACTTATTCTTTATATGTATAGAGCAATACAGTGAATAACAGATATACTAATATCTATGGCATTAAAATTTCATGGGGGAGGGGAATTTAGGAAGAAAATGTCTAAAAGACTCATTAGGCAAACAATAATGAAAAAAGGTTGGAAAAAATAGTCTAAAAAACCCAAAGGGAGGAATCCCATCTGATTGCCACAGTGATTTATTTGGCAATCGCTAATTTAAATCACTAATTTAATTTAACTTAATTTAATTTAACGTGAGGCCCTTACTATCCAGGAAGAGCTATGGAAAGCTAGCAACACCCCCTCCTGACTGTGAATGAGAGGATGAAACCCCTGGCACAACCAGCAGCTATTCAATGAGCAAGAGGAAAACCAACTTTAGAGAAAAGCACTTTAGATGGCAAAGTAGAGATGGACAAACCCTGATTGACATTCTTCAATTACTGGCTCAACCAATCCTAATGTCTACCCCGCCTCTGGATCTTTGCTATTGTTCTGTGCCTTTACTTTTAGTTTAAATCACTTTTTCTGTTACTTGAAGCCAAAAGCACCCATTCCTAATCACTACAATCGAACTGTCACAGGATTCTTGGGACTATTAAGATAAGTGACGACATCTAGTAGAGTTCCTGGCCAAAAGTGGTTCTTTTTATTTTATTTTTTAAAATTTATTTACTTATTTTTGGCTGCATTGGGTCTTTGCTGCGTGCGGGCTTTCTCTAGTTGTGGTGCGTGGGCTTCTCATTGTAGTGGCTTCTCTTGTTGCAGAGCACAGGCTCTAGGCGCACGGGCTCAGTAGTTGTGGCTTGTGGGCTCTAGAGCGCAGGCTCAGTAGTTGTGGCGCGTGGGCTTAGTTGCTCTGCGGCATGTGGGATCTTCCAGGACCAGGGCTCTAACCCATGTCCCCTGCATTGGCAGGCAGATTCTTAACCACCGTGCCACCAGGGAAGCCCCCCAAATGCGGTTCTTAATAAATGTTTGATAAAACAATTTGAAGCCATGTGAAGAGTACAAAGTTCTTTTTTGGGGCCATGATCTAGTACATTTATTAATTTTAGAAAAATTTATATTCTTCATTTTCAGGAATGTTCATTTTATGAAACAGATTTTGGGGGGGGAAGTAGGAATAGAGGGATAAAAATAATTAGGGTCCTTAAGTCTATATGATGCTGGTAATCCAGATCTGGTTTTGGGGCATCTTTTCTATTTCTGAAAAACTCTCACACATACGTTCTCAGTGTGTAGCCTGCAGACCGCCTACATGAAAATCACCTGAGGTGCTTAGTAAAAGCACAAATTAATCCTTGCACTCAAAGTAATGTCAGATTATTTGTGGATGGGGCTAGGAATCTACATTTTTAATAAGCTTTCTAGAAGACTCTAATGTACACCGTTATACTTTCTAAAATGAAAGCTTAACGTGCATGTCATTCTATAATAAATTAAAAATTTCTATGTGCTTACTTTTCATATATTTCTATGGTGATTCACAATCAGACAAGTGGCTTAATTGTGCTATATTTTGATTAATTATTTTCATATTTATGAGGGTTTTTTTAAGTTTGGGGAAAATTGTTTTGTTTTTTTTAGCTTTATTGAGTTAAAATTGACAAATAAAATTGTAAGATACTTAACATGTACATCTTGATGATTTGATAAGATCCCTCCCATCTAATTAATACATCCATCACCCTCAGTTATGTATTTTGTGGTGTGTGTCTGTGTGTGTGTGTGTGTGTGTGTGTGTGTGTGAAAACATTTAAGTTCTACTCTCCTAGCAAATCTCAGTTATACAAGAGTGTTAACTATAGGCACCATGTTATATATTAGATTCTCAGACCTTATTCATCTGAAAGTTTATATCCTTTTATGGTATTTTAAATATTTCTTAACTTAGATTTAGGAAACAAGGATTTTCCCACCTATTTCCTTTGATTCACCTTGAGAAAAACTTTTACTGAGTTGAATGAAAAATTTAAGTTTCTAAAGATGATATTGGATCCCTTATCTTCCTGTTTCCAAAAAAACAGGCCTATCTTTCCAGCTCCCCTGATTTGCATATTATCAGTGAAAGACATTTTTACTGCAAAAAGGGCAGGGGTTATTGTAAAACCCTTGGTTTAGTATATAAATACATTTTCATAGTTTTTCTTTCACTTTCCTTAATCATATAGAAATTACTTAAGCAAAAAGAATTTCTAGAATATTAAAGATAACTAGTCTAGAGTTTGGCTTGATTTTCTTTTTTTTTAAATTAATTAATTTATTTATTTATTTTTGGCTGCACTGCATCTTCGTTGATGCACGTGGGCTTTTCTCTAGTTGCGGCAAGCGGGGGCTACTCTTTGTTGTGGTGCACAGGCTTATTGCTGTGGCTTCTCTTGTTGCGAAGCACAGGCTCTAGGCGCACAGGTTTCAGTAGTTGTCGCACACAGGCTCAGTAGTTGTGGCGCACAGGCCTAGTTGCTCCACTGCCTGTGGGATCTTCCTGGGCCAGGGCTCGAACCTGTGTCTCCTGCACTGGCAGGCGGATTCTTAACCACTGAGCCCCCAGGGAAGCCCTTGATTTTCAAGTTAGTGTGTTGTACCATCTCTTCTCTTAATTTGATATATATTACTAGTAGGACATTCCATTCCATTGTTCTTCCTGTCATTTTTGAAAATAAATTTGAGTGCTTTACGAATCATCCACAAATGCACAGTGTTGTGGCCGCCAAAACTCCCTAAAAAAATCACAACAGGAACCTCTCCACGATGCCCTTATATATTGGCAGGACCAGTAGTGTAGTGTAGTAAGCTCCATTTATTGACCCCTTAATGTGTGCCAGGTATGACTGAGCTATTTACATGTGTTAACTTATTTAGCTTGACACAGACCCAGAAGATAGATACTATTAATACCTCCCTTTTAAATATGGGGAAACTCAGGCATAGGGAAATTAATAATTTGCCCAAAGTTACATAGATAACTAAATGTGAGCCAGAGGTAAAATCAGTTTTATTCATCAAGAGATGTAACCCAGCTATTAGTATAAACTGCTAAGATTTCTGGAAAACACATGCCCGCCTCACATGCTCCCTATTCTCCTTAGCTGATTTCTATAGCACTGCTAACACCCCATACTGTGATTCCTGTTTTCTTATTTGCCTCCTTTCCTAAACAGTGAGCTCTTTGAGGGCATTCTGTAGTCACAGCACCTAGCAAAGTACCTGACACGGAGTAAGCTTTGAATATTTATGGAATGAATGAGCAGTATGTCACATAGCTAAGAAGTGGCTAAGCCTGCGTCAAACCCGGGGCCATACAACTCCATAGCTTGGCTTTCAACCTGCAGTTAGATCTGGATATGAAATCCAGCTTTCTGCTTAATAGTTGATGACAGTGGACAAGTTATTTAACTTTTCTAATGCTCACCTTTTTGCTTATAGAGTTGGGAGAATTAAAAGAAACAACAATGTGTAAAATGCTTAGCATAATGACACATATAGGACTCAATAAATGGTAATTATGATTATTGTTATTAGCTGATATACCACCTCCTCATCTTCTTGGTGAGGAAAAATTACTTTGCAACTAAAACAGGTAAATTTGTCTTTTCTAAAATTTCTGGGTACAACACTGCCTTGATTATGATTAATAGGTTCTTACTAGTACCACTTGTCATAGCTTTCAAATATAACACACTGAGTTGGAAAAAACCTCCCCAGCCCAACTATTTTTTAGCATGCACTGCTATATTTCTTATTTATATTCTGTTTAAAGGTTTTATTATCAAGCATATATACATGCTAAGCACTTGTGCAATTTGTTTCTACCACCTCAGTTCTAGTAAAACCAGTCTCAAGTCTGCTTTTCTCTGTGAGCTCTCTCCCTTAAATGGGTTGTGTACTCCCATTTTTCAACTCTCTCTTCTATTCAACTGATCACCAAGCTTGTAATCCTAGTTTTAATGTCTCTTTTCATGCAACTCTTCATTTCCTAAAAATTACCTCAAATTCAATAAGCTTAAAACTGAATTCATTGCCTTTTTAGAAAGCAGCTGCACCTCAGACAGCCCCATTTTTGTTATCAGTTTTCCAGTTACCCAGGCCCCAAACATCCAGTTTTAACTCCTCTCTCTTTCCTGCGCTTCCCTAAGTCAAGAAGCCAAACCCTACCTGTTCTTTTGCAAATGACTATCCATTCTTAAAGTTCCCAGTGCCCATCTGCATCACCCCCCCAGGACCCTTATTACCTCACACCTTGAGTTCTGCCTCAGCGCTTTCCTCGCACTTACACCACTCTCGCTCCAACCGGTCCTCCCCCTACCTTCAGAACAGTATTCCTATGCTTACGTTACTCCCCTTACCAGTATCCTTTTTAAGGCCACATTCCTCCACAGTCTTGGCCCAGCCTACATCTTGCACTATATCCCTTAGGAACAATCCTGTCTAGCCAGACTATTTCTCCTAACCTTCTCAGACTTGCCTTTATTCAAGGTGGACCCCTTCTAGTTTATTACTACCCTCTTGTTCTCCACCAATTCAAATCCTGCCTCCATCTCTGATGCTCAAATAAAGTCCAACTGTCTCCACTAACCATTCAGTTGGAAATGATCAGTTAGATTTTTCCATAATATTAGTTGTATTATTTCTTTGGATTTTAACATTTACCCTGTAGGATTGTTACCTTCTCAGTTATACAAATTTTGTCTTTGAAGTAAATGGCAAACACTCTGAGAGCCAAAATAATTTCTTACATCTTTTTCTTTACCAAAAATGTTACTTAATAGTCAGAGCTCGATAAATATTTATTAATGTGCTTCTAAATATTTTCTCATTGTATTTACTTTAATGATATACATGCTTGTTATTTTTCACAAATTAATGTACAAATGTATATAATTTCAGTATAACAATTTTAAAGAGTAACTGTCAATTAGAGAGTTTTATATGTCCCCTTTCCCGTTTTACATTTTAAGTTGTGTTTTATATCTAAAATATATAAAGACAAATCATGGACTAAAAATTCTTTTTTTTAAAAAAAATAAGCAACAACAAAAACTCAATGTCATTAGTTCCTTCCAAGATGGAAAAGAAAGAAACACAGTTGAACTAGGACTCAGGCAACATCTCTGCCAACATCCAGCTGTCCACTTTGGGGCTCAGTTTTTGGTAAAGAACAGAAGATTGAATTTATCAATTTCTGACATTTCTTCTGCTCTACCATGTTGTCAAACATATATAGCAAAGGCAAAGAAGAAAATAAAGATGGTTAGATAACTCTTGCGAGAGCTTAGGGTTTCATCTATTTGCACTCTTATTTCACTAAAAAAATACAAATTGATGGGTAATTTTTCACATATCATAATAAAATCACAAACACAAGGTTCACTGAATGAATGTGTACAAGCAGACATGCTTATTTGTAGCTAATATCAGCTTGCATGCAAAAGCAAAACACAATGGAAATGCATGAGAATTAGTCGGTATGTATGTGCAGACTACATTTTGAGTGCTTTATGAATCATCCACAAATGCTCACAAGTGAGTGTTAAGTGTCATTATGAAGCCAGATGACAAGATTTTTTTTCCTACCAGTTTTCTCAATTCCCACTTGAATCGGTTTGGCTGGCTCTGTTATGCCTTGGAAATGATGTCAATACAATTCTGAGACTGCTGCTAGGGAGCACAAAACATTATAGGTCCTATATAAGCAATGTCTTTTTATCTTTCTTTTTTCATTTGACAATTGGATTTTTGGCTCAATTTCTTTTTTAAGATTAGATTACTGAAGTCCGATAATATTAACCTGCATTTATACGCAATAGGATAACCAATCAAAAATATAAGAATTCAAACTGAATATTTCTGGTTTACACATGCCAAATAATTAGTATGCCTAAGCTCATCAATTATGTGTTTCTGAGATACAACATTGATGTAATTCTAAACCTAAACCAATGTAATTCCCAATAAGAATTCCTTCTTAAACTTAGTTTCTTACCCCCCCCCAATTTTTAAATAGCTTTTGATTACCTTGAAGCTGGAAATAAAAGTATTTTTGTTTGCACTTTTAAGAGTCTGATTGACCCATTCAATGATAATTGCATCATTTACTTTTTCACCCTCTCCAAGATCCGATAACACGTTCAACGTGTACCTGTAACAGAAGAGATGCATATTTAAGACTGAAAGGGGTAAAATTTGCTCTCACATCATTTATATCAATATTTAGATGAATATTTAAGAAATATTTCAGTTCTAATAAATATTTCTCATTTTAGTCTGGTAAGCTCTAGTACAGAGCTTAGTAATCAGAAGCAAAAACTACTATATGGTACTTTTAAAAATTAAAACAACTCCTTACAAAGCAGTGTTTCAGAGGCATTAATAAAAGTAATTGTGTTTCTAGAGACTGACCCACTTTTAAAACAAAATATAATTTGTAAAAAAATTATTATCAATAAATCATTTAAAAATTAATATATTTCACATTGTATGTTTCTTCTGTGTTTGCTATTCTTCAAAAATAGCTAAAGTTTTAGTTCAGTGACTTGTTGAAGGAGACTGACAGTGATGTCACAAACAAACCAGCCTTTACCTTCTCATCAGCTGCCACACCAATGCCAGAGTAAGTGTGGAATTCCCTTCATTTAAGTCCTGCCCAGCAATGCCAACCAAGGAGAATTTGGCCTTATTCTTCCCAAGTTCCACTGCATAGTTACAGTTTTCGATCTGTAAATAATAGTAAAGTTTTGGTATAAAACAGATTTTTTAATATATTTCTTAAATATGCCAGCCTAGTTCAGTCATCTGAAAAATAATTATGACACTGAAAATTTGTATGACAGAATTTCATCTCCTAATAACCAGTGAAATTAAGGAAATAACTATTCCCATTTTATAGTTGAACATATCAAAGCACTGAGGGGTTAAGCTAGATAGAGAAACAACTGGCTGAAAAGTTTAAAGATCCTCTCTTACTCTAAAAAGTCTTGACTGTCCAAGATTACACAGCTGATTAGTGGCAAATCTGAAAAACCCAGTTTTCTGCATTCCATCAATAGAGGTAATCAATGTTGTTTTGTCTACATTTAAAATTAAGGAATAGAGAAATTGTTTCATTAAGAATCTAACTTCATCTCCAATATTCTAGATCTCACTCATCCTTTAAAATTAAGCTTTTAGCCAATTTTCTTCATCAAAGGATTAAGCTTAACTGTATCATCTGCAGCCCTTGATGAACTGCCAATCATGGTTATTTTATAATGCTTATGTACCATCTTATATTTAGCTTTTATGAACTTTCTTTTGCCAACCATACATAAGCTCCTTTTAAAGGGCAAAAACTGTAAAGTGTACAAATCTGTATCATACTCTCCCCACCCCTAGCCCAGGACTCAGCATGGTGCCCTGTCTACAGTAAGAATCTGATGAATGAACACGAAGTAAATTATCTACCTAACTACTTCTTTCCAGTGGTATAAGTACAATTAAAAATTTTTTGTCTATCCTGGGCTCTACAGAAATTTATCATGCCCAGTCATCTAGTACTATACTTCTTACCTCAGAACATATATATATAAATGTGTGTATGTACATATATATACACACATACATATATATATTTACCTTTCCCCCAGTGAAATTGTAAGATCTCATAATATCACCAGTAATAAAAGGTGATTAAATATTTTTTTAGAATAAACATTTAGTTAAGAAAAACAGTATAACTGGTTTCTCCTGATTTTCTTTCCCAAGTTAGTTAAGGCCTCATTAAAAAACAAGTAAACCTGAGATACAAAGATACACTTCTTTCTAAGAAGAAAATATTTCCAGGAAAGGTGAGAAAAGGACCCCACAATAACAGAATTTGTACAAATTAATGGATACTGTACTTGCAAAAAGAGAATCCAAATTCCCAGAGGTCAGCCTGTTACAAATAAAAATGCAAGAAGATACTCTGAACCTGCTGTAATATCTGCCTGGTTCCCTTAATAAGTTAAATCAAATCTTTGATATGTATTCATTTTTTTTACATGCATGGGGATAATATTCCAAAATTCTCTTTCCTACTAGTCATTTAATATTATAGATTTAGTCTTCCAAATAGAAATATGCACATAATTTAAAAAATGAATTCCTAATTTATGGAAAATAGCAGAGCCCTGATTATGTAATAGTGTGAACAGGAGAGATAAAAACCAGCATATTGTCCACTGCCACTCATTTTAACAGGACAATTTTCTAGCAAATTGTAATAACCACTCATGTAAAATGTGTTTCAATGAAGGGCCATCTGTTTTATGGTTAGTGTGACCAAAGTTCCTGAGGGGAATGACGGTGAGAAAGGAGCTCAGGGTTAATAGTCTAGAGGGCTGAGATGATGTGACCAGCAATGAAAGAGAAACTGGAAATGGATGCTAGTGTTAAGGGAAAAGATATGTTCTACTTTTCGGCAACATTTGATTTCAAGTTTGGCAAAATACTTCTAAGATCTGGAGAGGTACCAAACTAGAGAAAGAGTAAGAAATTAGGTTCCTAGAGGTAACCATATTTATGGTAGTACTTAACACTCTAACAAGGGATCTGCTCCCTGAGGATGTAAATACAGAAAGTTAAGAGCATTAGGCCAAGAACTGAGCCTTGGAAATTCCTAGAGTTGTCGGGCTAAAAGTTTAAGACCCTGTGAAAGGTAAGAATGAATACAAAGCACGAAAAAATTGCAGAATATAGTCTCATAGAATTAATGGAAGAAATGATTACCAAGCACTTCAAAAGTGAGGCTTAGATCATTTGGAAAATGAGAAAAATTACATAATGGGATACAGAGTTCCAAGAGAAAAGAAATGCTGAAGACACGATGAAGAAAGACTATTCACGTGGTGCAGCTTTGTGAACTTTTCAAATGAAGCAAGTGACATCCGCTGATGAATGCCCGAAGTCCATAAAATAATTGCCTGGATACCATTTCATGAAAGTACTGCTGCTTTAATTTTAAACATCTTGAACTTATTTCAGGCCTTGTGTTTCATTCTATAAATAGCTAGTATTTGCTGAAAGGAAGCATTCTACATATGATTGAGACATCTTATAATTAACGGAAAATTCCAGATATAATGAATGAGTGGTTCAGTTTTGTTTTCCTGTTACATGTAAATTGATACAGCCACTATGGAGAACAGTATGGAGGTTCCTTAAAAAACTAAAAATAGGGGCTTCCCTGGTGACGCAGTGGTTGAGAATCTGCCTGCTAATGCAGGGAACACAAGTTCGAGCCCTGGTCTGGGAGGATCCCACATGCCGCGGAGCAACTAGGCCCGTGAGCCACAACTACTGAGCCTGCGCGTCTGGAGCCTGTGCTCCGCAACAGGAGAGGCCGCGATAGTGAGAGGTCCGCACACTGCGATGAAGAGTGGCCCCTGCTTGCCGCAACTAGAGAAAGCCCTCTTACAGAAACGAAGACCCAACACAGCCCTAAATAAATAAATTAATTAATTAATCAAAAAAAAAAACTAAAAATAGAAATACCATACGATCCAGCAATCCCACTACTGGGTATATACCCTGAGAAAACCATAATTCAAAAAGAGCCATACAGGGCTTCCCTGGTGGCGCAGAGGTTGAGAGTCCACCTGCCGATGCAGGGGACACGGGTTCGTGCCCCGGTCCGGGAAGATCCCACATGCCGCGGAGCGCCTTGGCCCATGAGCCATGGCCGCTGAGCCTGCGCGTCCGGAGCCTGTGCTCCGCAATAGGAGAGGCCAGAACAGTGAGAGGCCCGCATAACGCAAAAAAAAAAAAAAAAAAAAAAAAAAAAAAAAAAAGAGTCATACACAGGGAGATCAGCTCAGTGCTTTGTGACCACCTAGAGGGGTGGGATAGGGAGGGTGGGAGGGAGACGCAAGAGGGAGGAGATATGGGGATACAGGTATATGTATAGCTGATTAGCTTTGTTATAGAGCAGAAACTAACACACCACTGTAAAGCAGTTATACTCCAATAAAGACGTTAAAAAAAAAACAAACCTATGTGAAATTAGCTAACGAAATTTCCTGAATTCTACTCCCCTGAGAATTATGGGCATATCAAATAAAATATAAAACGTAGACAGTCCAACCACTAGAAATACTGAAAAATATGAATATATATATAAATCTCTTGTAATAATACTAGCCACTTAATTACTTTTAATATTATGATGCCTTTCTTTTCTGTCATTCTTTCAAGAAAACAGGGCTTTTTAAAAAATCTCGAAGCCTATAAATACATACATATTCTAGGGATCTGGAGGATCCCTAGATCCCTTTGTATGAAGTCCTTTTGGAATGCGTGTGTATGCGCATGCGTGTGTGCATGTGTGTTTTAAACAAATTAGATTCATATGTATATATACAATTTTGTATCCTCATTTCCATGTCACTATTACTAAAACACTAAAAACGCTATTTTTTAATTTATACATTTTACTTCATTTTATGGGTGTATCCCAATTTATTACCCCTTTGTTGAACAACTAAGTTGTTTTTTTTTTTTTTGTTCTATAAACATTGCTATGGTGAGCATTTTGGCACACAACTTCTTGTCTGACTTTCTGATTATTTCATCAGGATAGATAATAAGTGAAATTATTAAGTCAAAGGACTTTTTGAAGATTATTGATATGTATTACTAAACTGTTCTAGAAAGGTTACACGAATGAACACTCCCTCTAACACTGAATGCAGTGCAATCCAACTGTTTCTTATTTTAAATTGCATTTCTTTATTGTGGGTGAAAAGTTTTTCATGTGTATATTATCCATCATTATTTCTTTTTCTGTGATTTTTTCACTCATATTGTTCACTCTCCCATTTTGCTATTACAATTTTAGTAATAGTAATCTAGCTTTAGTAATTGACTCATATGAACTATTTATACATTAAGGATATTAACCATTTGTCATTTTGTTGCAAATGTTTCCAAGTTTGTTTTTATTTGCTATTTAATTTTGTTTATGGTGTTTATTTTTGCATACAGAAGTTTTAAATTTATATGTATCTACTGTATCAATTTTTTCCTTTGTAATTTATCACTCTAAGAGTAGATTATCACTCACTTCTATTTTCTTAAAGTTTTATTAAACATTTACCCCTTTACTTTCATTCCATTGGAATTTATTTTGGTGGATGACACATGGTGAAAATTACTTTTTTCCCTAACAAAATAGTTAACCAGTTGTTCTGATATCATGTTTTGGACGATCCTTTCTTTTCCTACTGAATTTAGTAAGCACCTTGTCATATATTAAGTTCTTATATTCTAGGATAGGTTTCTAGGCTACTCTATTTCATTCTATTCTTATATACCTATTAAACTATTTCAATTACTTCAGCTTTATAAGTTTTTTATATTTTCTCACAGCTCCTCCCTCAATATTCTTGGAAAATGTTCTTGATGATTTAGGCCTATTTCTTCTTCCAATGGAACTTTAGAATCACTTTATAAATCCCATCCCTCAACACACACAAACATACATACACACACACACACACACGCCCACATATACATAAGAGGAGACTTCTTCTAATTCTAACTGGAATTATTTTCCATCTGTAAGTTGATTTGCAAGAATTTTATGATATTTAGTCTTTCTATCTGGGAATATGGTTATATTTCCATTTATTCCACTAGAGATAGTTATTAAGTCATATGACTGCAGGTTGATTTCATAGTAGCCATATTGATAAGTTATAACAATTTGAGCCCATTAATTTGTATTTTATATTTAAATTATACACATCATTTATTTTATTTTATTTTATTATTTTTTTGGCTGTGCTACACGGCTTACAGGATCTCAGTACCCCAACCAGGGACTGAATCCAGGCCACGGCAGTGAAAACCCAGAATCCTAACCACTGTGCCACCAGGGAACTCCCATATACACATCATTTTAAATGAAAGGATAAAGTTAAATGAAAGATTCCATATATGTGCATTAGCATACAGTATTTGTTTTCCTCCTTCTGACTTACTTCACTCTGTATGACAGACTCTAGGTCCATCCACCTAATTACAAATAACTCAATTTTGTTCCCTTTTATGGCTGAGTAATATTCCATTGTATATATGTACCACATCTTCTTTATCCATTCATCTGTCGATGGACACTTAGGTTGCTTCCATGTCCTGGCTATTATAAATAGAGCTGCAATGAACACTGTGGTACATGTGTCTTTTTGAATTATGGTTTTCTCAGGGTATATGCCCAGTAGTGGGATTGCTGGGTCATATGGTAGTTCTATTTTTAGTTTTATAAGGAACCTCCATACTGTTCTCCATAGTGGCTGTATCAATTTACACTCCCACCAACAGTGCAGAAGGGTTCCCTTTTCTCCATATCCTCTCCAGTTAGTACTGATGAACCTAGTGGCAGGGCAGGAATAAAGACGCAGACGGAGAGAAAGGACTCGAGGACACAGTGGGGGAAGGGTAAGCTGCGATGAAGTGAGAGAGTGGCATGGACATATATACACTCCCAAATGTAAAATAGATAGCTGGTGGGAAGCAGCCGCATAGCACAGGAAGATCAGCTCGGTGCTTTGTGATGACCTAGAGGGGTGGGATAGAGAGAGTGGGAGAGAGGCTCAAGCAGGAGGGGATATGGGGATATATGTATACATATAGCTGATTCACTTTGTTGTACAGCAGAAACTAACACAACATTGTAAATCAATTATACTCCAATAAAGATATTTTAAAATAAATAATCTACTTCTTAAAAAAAAGTTAAATGAAAGTATAACAATTTTAAAGTCCTACATACTTTTACTTTATAAAGCAAATGAACCTGATATAGAAGGTAGAAAGGAAAAGTTGACTATTAAACCGGCAATTCAACAGAACAAGCAGGTACACCAAGGACACCACAGATCCGTTATGTGAGGAAGGAGAATATTGGAGACAAGCACTTCCTTTACCATTCATCTGCCAGCTATTCTCCCACCAACTGTAATCAAGTCACTCTCCTGCTCAAAAACGTTTCACGGCTTCCCAGTGCTTGCAGTTTAAAACCCAAACTCTTTAATCTGACATTCAAGACTCTCAACATCTGGCTTCAATTCAAATTTTTGGCATTCACACTCACTTCTTACCTATCAGAAACCTCTGCTATAGCCAAACTATTCTTCTTAATCGTCAGCCCCCTCTCCAGTCTCCTTCTGCCAAAATTCTATCCATTTCTCAGAGTATAACTCAAAACTACCTCCTGCATGAAGCCTCTGATAAGTGCAGCCTGTGGCTTTTTCTTTCTTAAAACTGATAATATTCACTTTTGCATACACTGTGCTGTAATGTAGTTATTTGCACACATATCTAATTTCTTTAGGGTTTCCTAAGGACCAACTCCATGCCTTTTACTATCTTATATCCTGGCATTGCACTGTACAGGTCATAGTTAATCGATAAATATTTGTTGAAAAATATTAACAAATAACCAGTAAAGATCGTCAAGTTCTGGTGATTATAAAATAGGAATTCATTTATGATACATCTCCAAGAACATTAAGTATTACAACTTGCTAAAGATAAAAACAGTTATATTAAGTATCTGACTGGGGGGGACTGCCTTCATCTTTCCAAACATTAAAGCTCACTTGTAAAAAGTCTATTAAGCTTAACACATTTTGGGTTGAATCTGTGGGGACAGACCACACTTTACTAAGCTTTATAAAACTCTAAATCCTCTGTTTTCTATCTGAACAATAAGAAAATATCCATGGTCATTATTTCATTCACCTTCTTCATGTTCCCTCCAAGAGCAGGATACGGAGGTTTGTTGACATGGCTCCAATCGACTGGCACGCGGATCATTTCGTAGAGCTGAAAGATGACTAAAGCATCTGCGAGGTCACTAAGACAGGAGGAAAAGAAAATGAAGGAGAAGGAAATGTTGGTACTACCTGATTCTATTAAGCGCACTGGAGATGGGCTTATATCTATAAAAATACAACAGGGTCATTTAATGCTCAGAGAATGGCAGGCAGAACAGATCATTTGACCCAAAAATTCTAATCTAGGAATCTGTCCAAATTTTTTTCATAAATGTTTACAAAGATATATGTACAAGGATATTCACTCCCAGAGTATTTATTAATTTGCAAACAATCTAAAGGCCTGGCAGTAGGGGCTGTTGAATAAATTATCCATACCATGGACTCCTGGGTCACCATAAGACACAATAAGGTAGATCTCTAGGTACTAACATGAAAAGCTTTACACAACATATTACGTTTAAAAAAGAGGCAGAACACTGCGTACAGTTTATTATCTATTAAAAATATTTTCAAAATTAGTAGTATTTAAATACCTCTGTGTGATATGGACTGTTAATAGCAATTACCTCTGGTCAGGAGAAAAAGGAATATGGGAGGAGTAAAAAGGGATTATCATATTTTATTTTGTTCTACTTAACGTACATACTTCCTGAAGCTTGTGCAGTGAGAATGAGTTCATCTATTACTTATGTAGTACGGTTTTTAAAACTTTAAAAAAATAATTATATAAAAATTACAATAGCTACTCAGTAGGAAGCTGTTCATGTTAAATAGCAAGCATTAAGAGGAAGGAATTTATGAGCAAGTAGGCGTTATTGAAGTAAAAATACTACTACTCTGTATTCAGAAAAACACATTCTTCCAAGGTGCACAGAGTATGTCTATTGAGTCTGTTTTCAATTCTGTATGCTAAGGACATAATGCAACAGTGACTGATTTTTTTTAATTGCTAGCTCTGTGATTAATTACCTGACTTTTCTCCCTCAACAACTTGTTCATTGAGTTATGTTTTGCTAAGGTTCATATTAAAGTTGCTTTGCATCTCTGAGCACACACCATATGGCCGTGAAGGGGGCTGGGCCCTGTGCTGAGTGAAGGAGGGAGAAAGTCCTCCTTTGATGAAGGTAATCAAGAGCTAAGTTATCTATCAGCACATGGAGAACTTTGTATGAAAAATAAATCACTGAAGTAGTTGTATAGGTTCTGAAATCTCACCTATTTCATGATTTTTTTCTTTTTTACTCTAAAGGAATTCATTCTTATTTCTATGTAGTATGGTTTATTACTCATGCCTTGCAAATAGGGAAGCTGATGCCCAGAGAGTTAAAATGATTTCCAGAGAATTTAAGATGTGTTCCAGAACCAACTTGTCATAGAAAAATTCTAGGACTAGTAGTTCTTAAAATATATTTAATAACCTGTTGAGAGGAGAGAATTTTCAGTTAAAATCAATCTAAATTTTTATTTTGCTTTGGTCTGGGTTTGGTGTAAGTAGGTGGGGAGCTAAAATCACTTAGAGGTGGGTTTAGAAATATGAGCCAGACACAAATTCATGGACACACAGCTCTGGTGCCAACTAGACCTCTGGTTATTGTTTTTCTATATCCCGACGGTTCTTTTTAAGGTTATGTTATTTTTGAGAATTTTCTGAATTCCCTTTCCCCCTCCAAAAATTACATACACCCAGAAGCCCTGTGCTAAGCAGTTCAGGATCTAAATAACTAAAAATAATCTTTAGCTAAAAAAATTTGGTCAATTCTTCTCCACTGTCAACCACAGAGAACTCTAGTGTTCCTGACATTTATGAAGTTACCATGAAGTTTCAACAAAGCCTAATGCCCTAGTTTTAAATTTATTTCTTAATTTAAAAAGAAAATACATGCTCATTGTAAAAAAAAAAACAAAAACCCATATTTAAGTTACTAAGTTTGAAAATAAAAGTGTCCTTACTACCCTACCCTCCTCTCTAGGTTGCATACAGTTTGGTATTCATCCCTCCAGATTTTTAAAAAATTCATATACACATATGTATATACTCAATTTTTAAATAATAATATCACGGTAGTCCTATTATTAGTTTCTCTCAATTATATATTATAGACATTCTTTCAAATGAGTCCATAAAGATCTAACCCCTTTTTACCTTCAGCATTTGAGTCCTTTACTGCCCTGCTACTATAACAGCAGTTTCAGTCTAAATATGTATATCTCGTCATCTAGCTAGGATTTACACACTCCTATTAAAGACTTTATTCAATTAAGTCTGTCACATCAACGCTAGTTACCAGAATCAGGCAATACCGGTTTTAAAGACTATTTTGAATATACACCAAGAAATAACTGCACCATAAATCTCAGTTACCCAGTGAACGTGGTCTTTTGTGGCATTAATCTTCAGTTCATATTTTAAATAATAATGAGTTTCCTTGGTGTGTAAATTATTAATAGGTTTAGTTAATTAGACCTTTTTCCTAAAAAATATACAATTAGCTGAAGTTGAGTTCTTTTGCATTTTTAAGGCATGCTGGTAGATCTTATTATAAAGAGAGAAGGAAGGTTTCCTCTCATCTACACCTAGAAAGACACCTTGTTAGCACTACCAGAGAGCACAGGAAATGATTCAATAAAAATATTTTCTTAGTCCAACCAATGTTAATAACGTGTCATCATTTTTAAACAAGAAAGAGCAAAATAAACAAGTACTCAGGGAAACCAAGTTATTTCTACAAATTAGAAAAAATATACTGAACAAATTACGGGACCGTTGAAGTTTTGGGCAAAAATAAATAGAAAGAATGTGAATTATAATGAAAAATACTGATAAAATGGTAAGAGCAATTTATAAAATATTACTGTTCTTCTAATCTGTTAAAGTTGAAATAATTTATTATTTCCCTGATTAGTAATTATTAAAAAGCAAGATGAACTGATTATCTTTACTAAATTGGTTATTTATATCATCACAAATTATAACTAATATTATCATAATCTTATCTTTTCAAATAATACTTTTCTTTTAAAATCTAGTGTATTGCCAATCCCCAGCATTCTGAAACTCTAAATGTTGGCTAAAATTCTTGAGATTTTTAGAAAATGTTCTCATATAAACATACCTACAATTTGAAACTAGAAAAGTTGGACCCTGGCCATAAAGCTGCATCTCATAAAATATTTACCTGTACAAATGATTAATGTATGGGTTGACTCCCAAGGAATTCATCCAGTTCCGAAATGTCCTCTCTTCCTTGCTTTCTCCTAGAGTAGACACAAGTTCACACTGATGATTCAGGACAAAAGAAATCAAGAACTATATTTTAAACCATTCTGGCAGGTACAAACTGGCCATACATACTTTGCCATGGTTCCTACGATACTACAATCTTTTTAGGGAGAAAAAATCTCTTACTGCCAAAGTCCTTGTTTTCCCTGTCTAGAAAGCCTCCATTTGCTTTCTAAATGTCTCCATCTAGAATCCCTTACTTGATGTCTGTGAATTACTGAGCCATGGGTTTCTCTGTTCAGAAAAGTAACATAAACTTATGTGGTGGTCCTATCTGTAGTTAATGATTACATGCAAAAGGGATTGGCTAAAAATTAATAAAGCAGCCTTTCAGGGTAGCATTAGCACATTAAACAAAAATAGAAAAGCTGTACCTTCCCCAATGAGTATCTCTAAATTTGTACAGATTATGGTTTTACACAGGAAAAGTGTCTGAGCACACAAACCTGCATTTTAATCAAACAGCAATGAAGGGGAGAGGTAATATAAAAACAAGCAACGAGGGGCTATAACTATTTTACAGGCTTCCTGAGTTATTTTAGATTGTCCCTACTGAAAATACATAAGGGACACAGCCCCCATTCAGAGTGCGAAGACAAAGACACATTTCATCATGGTAAGTCACTAGACCTCAAAGATCACCTCAAGAACAAACTCCTGCAGGCACTATTATTGAACCTGTGATTACCTACGCTCCCTGAGCAGTCCCTTCATAGCAGTGCTTACCCCATCCATAAGGGAAATGTGGACTCTGGTGTGCCACAAAGTGGGCAGAGAGAGATGGGGGCTCGTTTTGCCACGTCTGCTTTCTGGTCATCCCCTGGATTGCAGATTGTCCTAAGTGACCATCTATAAATATTACTGTTTGTTTTTCAGCCAAGTTAGGAGACAATGGAATGGCCTTGCCTACACCTCATCACCAGACTCTTGAAAATTTGAAACATTTACACTTCTCACCCCTTCTAAGCCATGGGCAAGTCCAGATCGCCATCTGGACTTTGGCTCACATGGGATCCCCAGGACAATTTGGCACATTTAACCACCTGAGCTCCAGGGGCCCAGTCCCTATGCAGTCATCCCTGCAGTCATCTTCAGACTGAGTGCCACACACAGTGTATACCTGCACACCCAGAACAGAAATCCAAACCTTGTAAAATCTAAAAGATTCTGTTTTTTTGTGCCGACTGGTCAGGAAATAATCTGCCCCCTGTATTTTCATGTGGTTTTCAATACCATTACCTAAAGGCTTTCCCAGAATCTGCTTTAATTCTTGCTCTGTTCAATTACATAGCCATATAATTTCTTGCTTAAATTTTGTTCCCTCTGGTCTGTAAAAGGTAACTGATCAGTCTGTTGTATCTGCCACTGCCATTTTATAATATATAACTGATATGAGAACCTTTTTAAAAAGAACCAAGTTAAACTAAATACTCCTAGAACCCACGCTTGCCTTGTTTTAGGAGTTATTAAATAGGTTCAAATTAACTATCTGAACTTTCCTGGAAGTGACATAAATATAACCATACTATGATCAACAGCTTGATGCATGTGACTTGGGTTCACCTTTTAGGTGTTTCTCTTTTACATTCTATTATTTTGCTATGTATATAAATTTTTTTCTGGTAATTAGAGAATTTTTACATTATTTCCATCTAGGAAAATCCAAATTATGTTTTAAGATTACAAACATCGATCATGTATAACAATCATTTAATTTTTACTTAAAGTAATATGCAATTTCTGCTGAACCTGATGATAAAAGACATTAAAGTTGTATTTTGACTGAGTTCTGAAACTATTACAAACTTCAGTGTTTCCTGTTTCTTCCTATTGTTCTAAACTAATTATATCATTATCTTAATTTTTGATACCTGGAAAGTACAACAGATTTTACAAGTGAGCATTTGTTTATCTAATACCATTTCAAATTGTCTTGGTAAATAAATGCTAAAAGCCAGAAGCACTATGCATTTGCGCAAGAGCCATGGTAAAGCATTACAAAAACATATGTATTCCGGACTGGAAATGTTGTCTGGATTTCAGACAACTGAAGCCATCTTAGAAGTAAAATCTTAATTGCTGACATAAAAGAGAGAAAGAACTATAAAACATTCTTTTCACGTTCAGGGCCAAACTGACACTGCAATTGATAAAAGTTTCAGAGAAAATAACAAATATATTAAAAGTAGGCTACTAAGAGGAAAGAAAAGGAACATATATTGAACACTCACTACATGTGCTAAGTGATGTATTAAGTGTTTTCCTCTTCCTGACCTGAACATTATTGAGCACATACTGTATGCTAAACTCATTCATTCATGAAAGGTCATTTTAACTTGCTCTGAAATTCTTCAAAATAAGTATTATTAGTCCTGTTTTATATATGAGAAAACCAAGGCTCACAAAGATCACTCAGTTATTAAATGGTGGTGCCGTGATTTGGACAAAGTCTAATTCCATGGTCTCTGTATTTTCTATCACCACAAATGAATTCTGAGATTGTCTATATGTAGCCCACATATTTGGGTCAATTTAATATAAAGATTTAATATTTAACTGGGCTTTTAATTTTCTTTAATTCCATACAGATAAAATTCTTTGCCAATGAGGACATACTAATATATGAATATGGGATGTGATACGGTCAAGCTTCAAATTTCATAAGGCTCTACGAAAACAAATGTACAGAGGAAAAAATTCCAATGACAGTCAAAGTCAAATTCATTTTTGGCAGATGTATCAGGACATACATATGTTCTAAATAAAGATGACTGATAAATATTTCCCAAAGTATCTTTTTACATAAATAAAGTAAATACTAATGGAAATATTTAGCAATCCTATTCACACTGAAAAATTCCAAAAGCATGCTGAACACTAGCAAAAGAATTCAAACGTGACAAATAGGAGAGCGAGCAAGTTGGAAAAGGTATCTAGCAAGAGTTCAGTGACTATAAAAAGCAGATCATTTTTAATATGCCACTCTAAACAATGCCTTCTACTGTAAGACACAGAGGAATTTTGAAATTTCCCAGACCGAAAAAAACACAGCAGTCTCCCTTTTTAATTTTTTAAAAGTTCTAATCCCTCGCCCTAAATTTCTCTGCTGAAAAATCAACATTTTTTAACCTATCTTACCTCTCAGTTACATATCTATGTAGAGAACACAATCTTTATTTTAGTGAACTTCTGAAAGAGTGAATTCATCATATCCCTCAAAGAACATATTTGTTAAATCTGAAACTTCTTTCATTAATCAAAAAGCTGTAATCATAAAGTGACCAGGACCTTGGAACTCTGGTTGTGGCAGTCAAAGAGAAAAAGATGATGAAGCTGATTTCTCACTCTGTCTTACTGGGGAAGAAGGGAAGAAGGTGGGTGATGTGGGAGAATGAACACTGCAGTATCAAGTTCTCCCCACCAGGAAGAATCCCCACCTGAGGACCAGCTTCTCCAAACCAGGGCGACCATGAAGACTATTTTAGGAGTGGCCCTAACCTCTGACAACTGCCACCACTGCTGCCACTGTTTTTACTCTTAGTTCTGGTACTAATGTGGGTTTTAGTATGCATGTGAGTGAGTGTGAGGTTGGCAGAAGAAAAGGAGAGAGGCTGAAACAGATAAGGAGAAAGAACTAGACACCGAGAATGTTTTTGTCATTATGATGATTCATATATTGTAAGCTTCAATGACATTTAGTAAATGTAATGTAGCTAAGTAATACAAAATGATCTATGTTATAGAATCTAAACAGATCCTGTCAAAGATTACTTGAGATAAAAACCCGCATAGCACAGGGAGATCAGCTCGGTGCTTCGTGACCACCTAGAGGTGTGGGGAGGGATAGGGAGGGTGGGAGAGAGGGAGACGCAAGAGGGAAGAGATATGGGAACATATGTGTATGTATAACTGATTCACTTTGTTATACAGCAGAAACTAACACACCATTGTAAAGCAATTATACTCCAATAAAGATGTTAAAAAAAAAGAATAAACTTTTAACTTAAAAAAAAAGATAAGTTTGTTTATTCACAGCAGAGGGATAAAGGCTTTACATCAAATCATGAAATCAGTTGTCAAAATTGATTTCTAATGTGTTAACAACTACACTATTCCATCATTATAGAAGGCAAATTAGGTGGAGAGTTTACATAATCAAGTCTTGCTCTGCTATCCTAATCAGGTTTCATTTGTGTTTCTTGCTTGTCATCATTCATTCTTTAGGCATATTAAGACAGAAAAAAAAACACAACATGAACAATGCAAAAAATAAATATCAACCCAGACAGAAAGAATAAATGGTACTAATAAAAAGAACATTCAGAATGAATATATTTATAGAGTAGAGAAAAGTACTAAATACAGTACCTACATTAGGAGGGGTCAAATCTGCATTTCATGAAGCAAAACAGGAAAGTATTATAAATTATGAGACAGATAACAATAGCCCACACACAAGACAAGTAATGAATATTGTAAATTTTTTCATGTACACTAAACACATTAAAAAGAGAACAATACTGGAGTCAAACTGTAGCTTTCAAAGGAGAAAAAAGCTACAAATAATTATTTTTTCCAATAGCTATAATTCATTGTCCATATTGGTGGTGTAATTATGTTATGTGGTCATTTAAGAGAACGTTTTAAATGTATGATGGTTTTCACTAAACTCTTATGGAGAAATGACAGACATGTAAAATCTACCTCAGCATTCTCATGAAAAACGACTTTAAGTTGAACTTTTTAATGAATGCACATGCCTACACACAGTAAACTTCATCTCCCACCACAATCCCCTACCTCTGACAGTGAAGTAGGACAATACCACAAAAAGATACACACAGTGAATCAATTAAAGACAGAGACAGCATACCTTCCAATAAATTCATATCGATGTCATTATTATCAGGCTTGTGTAGGCTTGGGTATGTGTTAAACAGATTAGCTACAAAAGCTAAATTAAGTTTAGGATTGCCTGAAACCACATCTGCAGGAGTAACAAACTGTCTGCAGCCCAGTTTATCTGCTTCCTGAAGCATGAATTCAGCACGCTTCAAGTCATTTTCCTCCTAAACAATGAAATAAAACAAAAATGTTCAAGATTAAACTTTTTACTGGAATAATTTTTAATTCATATACATATTTATAAGCAACTACTTTTCTGGAAATATATCAAATAATGGCTCAAAATAGGGTCAGAATGTGCAGGAATTCCAAATTAACTTCCCCATTTCTTTTAAATCGGTAAGAACAAGTCTCTGAGTTTTCTTGCTGGGATCAGTGGAATATTTCACCCTCATTGCTGAAGTACTCAACAAAACTCTCAAACATTGTATCAGTAAGCTTCTACTGGCTGAATTATAGGTAACTTGCTCAAGGCCATATACTAGAATGCTTTCTGGCTAAGAGGCTTAGCTATCTCACCCTTTCTACTCTGGTATTTCCAGTAGACTCTTTTCTCAATGAAAAACAAGCTGGGATATATATAAAAAATATTAAAGTCAGTAGGAACAGCACTTTTCACAATTGCAAAACCCTGGAAACAAACCAAATGCTTATCAACAGGAGAGCAGATGAAAACTGTGAAACTGTGTTATATTCACACAATGAGTGACTCATTAATATGTTCAAAATAAGTATAGAAATTTAAGTATATGATAAACTTTATATGAAGTTAAAAAGTAAAATAAATTTTGTAGAAAACAAACTTATGGTTACCAGGGGATAAGTAGGGGAGGGATAAATTGGGAGATTGGGATTGACATATACACACTACTATATATAAAATAGATAAGTAATAAGGACCTACTGTGTAGCACAGGGAACTCTACTCAATACTCTCTAATGGCCTATATGGGAAAAGAATCTTAAAAAAGAGTGGATATATGTATATGTATAACTGATTCACTTTGCGGTACACCTGAAACTAACACAACATTGTAAATCAACTATACTCCAATAAAAAAATTTTTTTAAAGTAAAATAAATTTAATTTTTTAAGAAATACATTTGGTTGAAAGAAAACTATAGCAAAAGAAAGGCAAAAAACGATGAACATAAGATTCAAGATGGTGATTATCACATTAAGGGGACGCAGAGAGATGGCATAGGGAAGAACTACACAGCTAAATGTAAACTGATGTCAAAGTCTTAGCTTTCTTGTTGGATTGAGGGTTTGTATGAGCTTGTTACAATTTCAATACAAACAACTACCAGACAAAAATAAATAAAAAGAGGGACATGCCTGGACCCATGATGAGAGTATATCATGACCAAGGATTATGACTTATCTAATTCTGTGCACCAGAGTTGTAAATAAAATGTAATTGAAATCAGAGAAAGCAATAGGTTCAATGCTATTAAACAGCAATAAAAAGCTCCTCAGGTAGACGTGAACAGATCACAATATGTGGACCTTACTTAGATCTTAATTCAGATAAATTATAAAAAGAAAACCTGACATTTGTGAGGCAACAGGAAATGTCAACACTGACTAGTTATTTTGATATTACAGATTATTGTTAATTTTTTAGTTATGTAAGGTATTATGGTTATATTTTTAAAGGCTCTTTATCTTTTAGAAGTACATATTGATGAAATGATACCATGTCTAGGATTTGCTTCAAAATAATATGGAAGAGGAAGCAAATAGGTAGGTGATAAATGAAGAAACAAGACTGACCATGAGTTGATAGTTGTTGAACTTGGGGGATGAACACATGGTAGTTCAGTATATTAAGTTTGCCCACTTTTGAATAGGTTTGAAACTTTCTGTAAGTTTTTTTAACTTCCTAATTTTTGTACTCAAGCTAATTTGTAAATTTTGCAATACTGATTTTTAGATTTTATAATAATGTAAAATATAATTAATTAGTGATGACTCAAGTTGCCTTTAAAACTAAATATTCTGGATATTACACTTTAAGTACTTAATGGATTTTCATACAAACTATAATCTGACCATACTTTAAGATTTCGATAGAACCATCCCTGCTACTTAGAACTTATGCTAAAAGAATGGGCTTCCTATAAAATGTGTTAGATGGGTCAGGATTTGTATCAGTTCTTCCTACACCATAAATACTAGGAATTGCCATTTTTTATTTTGTGTATTGTCAAATATAAGTTGGAAGAACTTATAATCAATTGCTTAGAAATCTAATAACAGCTTGTTGCTCCCTTTCCTTGTGCACAGCAGCAAAAGCACCCTGGTGTGTTCCAGTGATGTTGCACCAGGGAAATGTGAGTGTAGGGTTGATTCCACACATACTCAAGGTCAGAATTCTGCAATTCCCCTTCCTCACTCATGACAGCCAGATGGCTTAGCATGGAAATTTAGAGCCTAGGGCATGAAAAATAACTTCTGAAAAGCAAAGAGCCAAGGTTTAATGAAGGGCTGAGGACGCCACCAGGGAATGCTGCCTGAAGCGAACTGTACTCTAAATATGACTGTACTCGCTAGTCAAATTCATAGAGACGCAAAGTAGCATAGTGGTTACCAGGAGCTTGGGAGAGAGGGGAATGGGGAGTTATTGTTTAATGGATACAGACTTCACTATGTGATGAGGAAAAATTTTTGGAGAGGGATACTGGTGATGGTTGCATGTACTGCAAATGTAACGCCACTGAGCTGTACACGTAAAATTGTCATTTTTATGCTATGCATATTTTATCAAAATTTTTTAAAATTTTAATTAAAAACTATACTCACATTAAATCCTGAAAGGTCAATGGCAATGGCAGGTCCATCATCCCGGTCACCTTTAGGTGCAATCTGATTAAGCAGATGAAAATAGGCTCTTGAATCCTTTAAGGAAGGAAACAAAACAGAATTTTTCAAATGAATAAAATCATCATTGGATTTACGGGGAAAAGTACTCAAATTGAAGCAATTGTCCTCATCTCAAAGAATGGAATAATAACTTAGTAACCTTTACTTATTGCTTACAGGATCCTGAATGCACTATGCTGTTTCACCCTTGAGAGCTTCTAGCAACACTGTTTCCTAAACCTGGAAGGCCCTTCCTCACCTCTTTCATTTGTTTACACTCCTAAGGATCAGCATCAGTTAAGATTAGGGCCAAGTTTCCTTGACCAGTCTCTTCCAGTGGGGAGGGAAGTGTTTCAAGCTACTTTGGTTCAGAGACACACCTGAAGACCCCCTTTGGTCTACTGATTCCCTATGCCCTCTGATACTTTGGTTTCCTCTTAGCTGGTTATTGAGAAAGTGGAAGTAAGTATTAAACTGGACAAGCCCACAAGGGCCTCTAGTCTAGCAACAGATGTAATTCTCAGTCCAAATTAACAGACTGACATTCTCATTATAATCTAATCTATCCGTGGCATACAAAAAGGGAAACGATACTTTAATCTGCTAATGCTAGCATCTCTTTCCTCTCACAACCAGTTGTATTTCTTTTTAAAAGCCAATAAACCAGTTTTTTGTTTTTTTTTAGTAAAAGATTTTGTGATTATAAGTGGGGGATCCACCTCACACAGAGAAATGCAAAAATTTCATTTTCTACACTGTGTGCTTGTGAATTAAACTTCAATTCAAATTTAAGTCTGTGATTGAAGTTCTTTTTTGTCTTTGTTTAAAAAATCACAGCCATAACACACACACACATACAAATTAAGTCTGAACTCCTTTTGTTCCTGACATGCATCTACATCCTTTTTGTATGTCGCAAATTTGAACATTAAAATATGAACCTTAATGTCCTGGCTGAAGTTGCTGATGGTACGCCATCCTGCATTGGTCAGATGGTAGTTCACCCAACGCAGCAGTAATTCCTCTGGAGAAAGCTTCATCAGCTCTTCTAGATCCTCACCTTCATTTAGCAATGCAATCAGGGCTGAGAGGAAAACAATGAAATATAAATTTTTCCCACAGTAAGTATATATCAATGAAAAGTAAATATTTTTGATGACCTTACCTTCATTTCTGGAAATCTCAATATCAGCAAAAAGACCAACTTTGATGATCTGCCAGAGAAGTCCCAAGACCAAGTGAGGTTTTCCTTCTTTGAGATCCTGTGCACCAATGTTGACCACTGTACAACCAATGGCTGAGGCAGAATTCAGGGCTAGGTTTAAATTTTCCTGAATCGCCACAAAGAAAAATACACGTGAGAAAGTACTTTCTAAACTCTTTATCAACAAGTTGTGAAGGTAAATAAGACACAATGGATGGTGAAACTTCCCATTTTTTTTAACATAAGTAGTACTTATATCACCTCTATATGCCAATGACTTTCAAAGCCATATCTCCAGGCCACACTTCCTCCCAGCATCCACTCTAAGCTCTACACCTGCATACATATTTGGTTATGTCTACCTGGATGTTTCACAAGTATCTCAAACTCAACATGTCCATAATTGAAGCAATTTTCTGGCCATGCTTCCCCAGTCTTCCTCTAATCCTCTGTCAAAACTGGCTTTTCCTTTATTTCCTGTCTTGGTTGACAGGACCAACCTTCATTCTTGCTTCTTTCTTCCTAAGTCAGAATCCTTGTTCTTCTTGCCTCTAACATCCTGTGACCAATTTCTGTCAATTCCACCTTCTAAATACCTCTGGAAACTGTCAGTACCTTTCTTCAAGTTTCTTAATTCCTTCCTAACACCCATGGTCAGACTTACTCTCTAAAACCCACCTTCCATAGTACCCTGCTGTTGGTAACCTTATTAAAATATGGACCCGATGGCATTCCCTAGCTTTGAAACCCTACAAATGTTCCCCATCATTCCCACTATCTCCTCTCACTCACTCTGTTCCAGCTCTATAGGGCCTTTGAACTTGCTATTCCCTCTGCCTGGAACACACTTTCCTCAAATATCCACAATTCCTTTACACTGCTCAAATGCACCTAATGGCTTTCCCAATTGTCCTACACAAGATAGCAAGCATCACCACAGCCTTTGCTCACACTCATCATTCTCTATTTTACTCTGTATCATTCTCCGACATGTTATATAGTTATATATTTATTTTTATATCACCCCCAATTAGAGTATGAGCTCTAATTATGATGAGAGAAAGAACTCCTACAACTCAACAACAATAAAACAACCTGATTAAAATATGGGCAGACGACATGAACAGACATTTCTCCAAAGAAGATATCAGATGAACAGTAAGCACGTGAAAAGCAGATCAACATGACTAATCATCAGGGAAACGTCAACCAAACCACAATGAGGTACCACTTCACACCCATCAGGATGTCTATTATTAAAAAAAAAAACAAAATAAAATAACAAGTGTTGGAGAGGATGTAGATAAATTGGAACCCTGTGCATTGCTAGTGGGAATGTAAAATGGTGCAGTTTCTGTGGAAAACAGTATGGCTATTCTTCAAAAAATTAAACACAGAAGTACCATATAGTTTAGCAAATCTACTTCTGGATATTTACTCAAAAAAAAAAGCAAGTTAGGACTCAAAGAGACATTTGTATACCCATGTGTGTAGCAGCATTATTCACAAAAGCCAAAAGGTGGAAACAACCCAAGTGTCCAGCCACAGATAAACAGATAAGTAAAATACGGTATAGGCATACAATAGAATATTATTCAGCTTTAGAAAGGAAGGGAATTCTGCACAGGCTGCAACATGGATGAATCCTGAAGACATTATGCTAAGTGAAATAAGCTGGCCATAAAAAAGAACTATTGTATGATTCCATTTATATGAGGTACCCAGAGTAGCCAAATTCATAGAGACAGAAAGTGGAATGGTGATAGCCAGGGGATGGGGGAGTGGACAATGGGGAGCTTTTTAAAAAAATAATTCATTCATTCATTCATTCATTTATTTTTGGCTGCATTGGGTATTCGTTACTGCACGTGGGATTTCTTTAGCTGAGGTGAGCGGGGGCTACTCTTCTTTGCAGTGCATGGGCTTCTCGTTGCGGTGGCCTCTCTTGTTGCGGAGCACGGACTCTAGGCGCACAGGCTTCAGTAGTTGTGGCACATGGGCTCAGTAGTTGTGGCTCGCAGGCTTCAGTAGTTGTGGCTCACAGGCTCCAGAGCGCAGGCTCAGTAGTTGTGGCACACGGGCTTAGTTGCTCCGCAGCATGTGGGATCTTCCCAGACCTGGGCTTGAACCCGTGTCCCCCACGTTGGCAGGCGGATTCTTAACCACTGCACCACCAGGGAAGTCCCAGGGAGCTATTATTTAATGGGTATAGAGTTTCAGTTTGGGAGGATGAGAAGAGTTTTGGAGAAGAATGGTATTGATGAATCCATAGCAATGTGAATGTATTTAATGCCACAGAACTGTACACTTAAAAATGGTTAAAGTGGTCAATTTTATGTTATGTGTATTTTACAACAATGGAAAAAAAAGGAAAAATGGCCCAGAGCCATCTTGAAGGTGCTCTCTATGGCCAAATCTGGGACAAGTTAAGCACCAAAATAATCAAGCACAGTAATGAATTAAGCCACTGGAAAAAGTAGGAATTCCTGAGTCCTATCAATGACAGAGAGAGAGAAGAGAGGTCTCTGGGTTACAGAAGAATGCCAAATAATAAAAGACTAAGGCTTCCCTGTTGGCGCAGTGGCTGGGAGTCAGCCTGCCGATGCAGGGGACACGGCTTCGTGTCCCGGTCCGGAAGGATCCCACATGCCGCGGAGCGGCTGGGCCCGTGGGCCATGGCCGCTGAGCCTGCACGTCCGGAGCCTGTGCTCCGCAGCGGGAGAGGCCACAGCAGCGAGAGGCCTGCGTACCGCAAAACAAAAATAAAAAAATAAAAGACTAGTAAATGTGGAGGAAGTGCTGGAGTTGAAAAAAAAACATAATTTTGCAACCATCACGGTAAAGACCCTGTTAGGAAAGAATCATCAATCTAGGGAATCTAAAATCTAGGAGAAAATTCTGTTATGGAGCAGGATATCTGCATGGCCTTCAAGTGTTTCCTCATGGACTGCTTATTAGTTGCAAGGGAGAAAAAGAAAAGGAAACAGTAATTATACAGTGGAGAAACTGGGTAACATCTTAACCTGATGATAAAAACTAAAATCAACTATAAGAGACATACAGATATCTTGTGCCTCTCAATATACAAATTTATAAACTTGATAACTATACTGTGGTAATATAAGAGAAAATCCTTGTTCTGAGTAAATATATGCTAAGGAATTCACTGGTAAAGAGTGATAAGGTATGTAACTTATCCTCAAGTGGTCCAGGAAAAAAGGTTGTGTACACACGCACACACGAGGGAGAGAGCACAAATATTAAAGTGCAATAAACCACTAACAACAGGTGAACCCAGGTAAAGGATGTATGAGTGTTTTTGTATAGTTTTTAGTTTTGCAACTTTCTCTACGTTTGAAATTATTTTCAAATAAACCTAAAAAAGGGTAACTCAAAGTTTTTTATCCAAACATGCCATTAATTTTAATCTAAAAGCTTAATTGAGGGCAATATTTATTTAATAATATTAATTAATTTTTGCTTTAGCTGTCATCTATCAATGCTATACCAGTGATCAGAAACACAAATGTACAAAAAAAGAGCCACCAAACAACAAAAAAACAGTTTGGGACAACACAAGGCAGCAAATTGGAAAAGACACTGAATTCGAAAAATTTAGAGTTACCTTGGCTTTTAACTTTTTTTTTTATTCCCTCCTCCTCAAATTTCTTCCCTAAATAACAAACGCATACTATGTACCGATGACATTTTTCCGATCAACTTTTCACCTTTTGGAAAGGCACGGTGGCCTGTTTGCTATTGGCCTACTTTTTTTGGCCATTTAATGGTGATAAATAATCAATACAGTCAGACTTTTAAGTTACCAAAGATAAGAGGAGGTAACTTTAAGAGCTAGGGGATTTGTTGTTAATTGTGTTTGATTTGCTTTGGGGAAAAGGTAGAGACTGTCTTTTCCTCTTTTATTTCTACAGTCCACGTTTGGGTGGGGCCCCTGCTCCCACAGTTTGTTTAAATTTTTATGTTTACTAGCCAGAAGTTACACAAAGGTTTACAAAGCAGAGTGATTATTTCAATGGCTTCCTCTTACAGTATGCTGAAGCAATTTATCTTGCTGGGCTCCAAGTAAGTGGCTGTATCTCTTGGGGTTTAGTCAAGGGTAACTGAAGTAAGCATTTGGAATTAAATTATTTTTGTAGTGGTATTAAGCAATATTCATTTAAATGCAGTTCTCCCAAAAGAAGGCAGAACCAGAGAATCCTTCAATATATTTACAACCTAAATAAACATGATAATTGTGAAAATATTTTCAGTAAATTTCAAGTATTTTCTAGATATTCAGAAGATTTTTCCTACCTTCAGATATGTTTAATTACCTTAAATCAAATCAATATAACTTTCAAGAGACAGCCTCTGTCAATTTACGCTAGACCAGTAATATGTTTCTCTCTTCATTTCCAAGAGCATAAAGAATGTTTGCTCCGGTTGTGATTCCCCAGAATGCATTAGCTGGGGAAAGAACTGGACTGAAAATTTTTCCAGTAATAGTGTTAATCTTGCAACGACCCATTACATTGACAGCATGGTACTGTGGCCAGAAGAAATATGTAATTTCACCAAATTGACTGTAATAACTAGTGAGAACCAAAACCTTCCACTGCTTTTCTCAGCCTGGACAGTGACAAGGAAACCACACCTTAATGTGACTTTGCACTTATTCCTCTGTCTTCACTGGCATGACTTTATTCTTCCAGGAGAAGAAGGCAAAATATTTGATTGTTCATTGCAGCCACTACTTGCAAGACCTATCAACTCCTCAGTGGAAAGTATCAATGGACAGTTAATACTCTAAAAGATTCTTTGACACCCTCACCTTGAAATCCTCCCCTTGCAATTTCCACCAGTTCTGACTGTTGCATCAGTTGCATCATCATCCTTACCCAGTCATTAGTCTCCTCTCTTCCCCTCTCCCACAGTGAAAGACCCACCTTAAACCACAATTCCAAATCATCAGTTCTAACCTCAGCTTGAAGACACTGCCACAGATTTGCAGGTGGTGTTTTCTCTTACTGCTGTAAGCTGTAAAACTCAGCTTTGTCTTAACAGGTTATGTTGGTGATATATGGAGAACCAGCTTTCGATGTTAATTTTATTCAAAAATGTTGGCTTTACAAGTATAGTAAATGACTTCTGAGTAATTGGCTAAAAATGGATTGAAAATAAGGAGCTAAAATGTGCTTCCTCAAATAAATGGTAGTTTCTAATTGGTAAATACATTATTGCCCTACTGGAAATGAGGGAATGGGATGACCACTGTTGTCTAGAGCAGATTCTAAAGAACAAGAAGTAACAGGAGAACCCCATACAGAGGTTGCTCTCCAAGTCCTAACATGGACAACTGCCCTTCCTTCCTGAAGACCTGTTTTGGGGGGGATAGGCGAGAACAATGGGGAACCTTCAACAACGGAGACATAAGAGAGGTTGTTCCTCCTTGTGTTTCAGTGTCCTAATCTGTAAAATAGGATATCTTACCCTACAGAGATACTAACAAAACAATCAAGCAAACATGGCAGTTTATCTTGGAAAGCCATCCATTTTCTCCCATCTTTTTTGTGTATCAGTGAATTGTCTGTGTCTAAGATAGAGCCCACTTTACCAGGCAGAAAAATTTACACTGCTGTGTGAGATGGTTTCTCATGTCCCTTCTATTTTGATTAACTATCCAACTCTTTACTAACAGTCTCAAATAGGGATTGCAAGTTTTCTTTCTTTTAATTCATACCACTTTGCAAATTTTCGTTTCCAATAAAGCTTCAATTCCAGATGAGTCCACTTTGTGAATGATTTTTTTTAGAGGGCTGTGCTAAACACTTATCGGGTAAGGACAAAGGCATTCTTTGTTATTCAGATTTCATCCTTATTTTACATACCATCACTTTCACTGCATTTGTAATGTCCAAATGAGCTTTATGTTTTCCCTACTTAAAGTGTAATTGAAATTAAGGTCATATATGTGTGTGTACATTTGTAAACATATGTAAGTGTAAAGTATATACATACACACCTGGTATATATGTGAGTATATCAATTGCAATGGAGTTTTTACATTTACAAGGAACAGATTCAATCTCCTATACCTACTCTTGTGTTAGTTTCCTGACTTTTAGGTCCCTAAATCATTGCCATCTGTTTGACTCTTACTCATATAATTATTTTTCTTTCAATAATGACAAACAATCAAAAGAATGCAGCTCAGCAACACATTGGGTAGAAAGAGAGATGACCAAGTATCCAAGATCATAAATGAGTCCTGCTCTTAGCTACCTGATCTCTTTCCCTTGCTTTCATAGTTATTATATGTCATTTTCATCCTTTTATATTTCTCTTCTTTCATACATCATGATACTTTACCAACCTATCATCATGAGGCGAAAAACTATATTATCACAATCTTTTACAAATGAATTAGGCTTCTTCGAGATAAAGTTTCATGGGAAACGGGTAGCTGTCTAGCAGATCTATTCCCAGAGCTCTAAAATTACTGAATAAACAAAACAGATTTAATAACCACAGTAACACTTTGCCCCTTCCCAGAGGGCTATCTTTTCTCATTCTACATTAGTACACTTTTTCAAGCATCTTAGAGACCTCGACTATTATCCCTACTCATATTGGAAGAATGCTATCTCTAAAAACAGAAGTATAAAAAACTTAGCCCCTCAGACCCATCCTATAGTATTGCAAAAATAGTTACAGAATATTTTTCTTCATTTTCTCCAATGCACTGCATATAAGTATTAAAAGTAAAACCGTACAATTAATTTATACAATAGTAAGAAATGTTGCATTTCAGATTCAGGGCCATAAAAAATGGTGTGACACATGCATTCTAAAAATAAGATGTATATTTTCAACAATGATAGATATTAAAGGAAACATCCTGACACAAGATATGAAGGAGAATAAACTTCTGGCAATTGCAGTCAGAAAGGGGCTTCTTCAAGAATGGTAGTTTCTGCTAGGAATATGTAACATTATTGGAAAATGGGGGTCAAGAAAGCCATGTTAGTCAACAGCAAATTCTGTACTACTCAAGAATAACGGGAAATGGGAGGACCCCTTGGATAGTCTGAGACTAACCACATACCACTACTCCAAGGTCATAGCTTCCTTATAGATGAGCCTTAACAACCTTAGCAAAATCAAGAATTATACCTGCCAATAGAAATAAAGGAAACAGCCTAGCAGTAGCTCACTTTTAATAGCTACAGCTGTGACTAGCACATTAACTTAGTTGCTTATTACTACCACCACATGAGAGTGGCAGTATAGCTTGGTGATTAAAAGGATGGGCTCTGGAGCTAGACTACTGGGACCAGATCCTGCGTCGGCCACTGTGCAACCTCTCAGTGCCTCGGTTTCCTCATCTGTAAAATCACAGCATCCACCTTACTTTAAGGCTGCTGGGAGAAGTCAAAGGGATAATTCATGTGGTGTGTTCAGAACAGTGACTGGTACCTAGTATGTACTGAGTAGATACTGATATTCCTCTATTGATCTAGAGACTTTGAGGGGAAAAGTGTGGTGACTATAAATTCCCGGACTTTAACAAGATCTGAATGGAGAAGCTGACTACAGAACAATCTAGTACAGAAAGAATAGCGAAAATTTTGTGAAATGGTAACACATGTGGTAAAACTGTGGAGTATTCTTATCTCAATCAACCAACAAAAACACTGGCATCAAGCGAATATTCATTAATAAAAATAACTCAGTAACTACAATAGTTGAGGAATATAATCTGGACACTACTTTAAATTTCATCCAACGTACTTTGAATCTTAATTTCTTCATTAAAAAATGCAGCTGAATTTTTACTTAGTAAAAACCTAGTTTTTAATAGGAAACCAAAATTATGTTAAATCAAAGGATTTGCCTGGGCCTAAAGATCCATTAATAAGGGATCCATGATCCTTACAGTAACATGATTACTAGCAAAGGACAAATACTTACAGAAATAGTGAAAGGGGTGAGCTTCTTCTTATTAATGGCTCTTTCATCAATTGTATCTGGTTCAGATAAGTTGATCATTTTACTAAAGAGAAAATGGGAATAATTTAGTTTAAGACTCCCAGAAATGTTTTCAGTTTATTTTTGCAAGTAGACAATAAAGTTAAATTTTGAAAAGTAACCATCCATTTCTTTGAAAATTATACTATAATTCATGTCAGGGACTTAATTTTAAAAATCTAAGAAATATTCCCTAACCTAAAACACATTCATCATTCACTGCAATTGTAATCTTAGCATTTCCTTCTAACTGTTTTCAAACACTCTTGCATTTTCTTTATGTGAATCTTGCCTTTATTTCCTTTAATGATCATCAACATTCAGCAGCCTGAAATGTTGAATAAAAAAATCCTCAAGAAGGCTAATTTCATAAAGTGATATGAACAGCGTTAAAATTACTGTTGCTGCAGAAAGATGAAGAGCCAGAGACTTGGTCTGAAATTTCGGTAATTCAAACATTTTAAAAGAAACTAATATAAATTTTATCTCTGTATTTTAATAAAGGTAAGAAAATACCCATTCAATTCATAATAGGAATTTCCTCTGAAGGTCAGAGGAACAGATCAGACTTGTAGGTAGAATTCAAGGTATATTGTATACGTAATGTCCTAAAAACTAATATCCTGTACTCATGGATAGTTTTTTATTTTTAACTAAAAAACACAGAAAAAAGACTGAGGAAATGTGCCAGAATAGCAATAATAGCTATTTATGGGTGCTAAGAATATTTGTGGTTTTCTTCTTTGAAAGTCTTCTGTTTTTTTATAAACTTAAAAAATAAGAGATATCTGCTTTGTTCAAACAAGTACGCTGGGACTTTAGTACACACAACAAGGACAAAGACATGCCCTTAGAGAGTTTACAATCTAGTGAGCAGAAATAGATTGCAAAGAGCCATGGATATGACAAGATTGAATTAAAATGTTAACCTGATTTAAGCACAAATGAGATATATAGTTCTATTATATTTCCTCATGTTCCTGTCCCAGTCAATGATCAACAGCCCCACACTGAGAAGTGAAGAAAGAAACAATGGGGAATTCCCTGGCAGTCCAGTGGTTAGGACTCCATGCTTTCACTGCCAGCAGGACCAGGTTCAATCCCTGGTCGGGGAACTAAGATCCTGCAAGCTGCATGGCACGGCCAAAAAAAAAAAAAGAAAAGAAAGAAACCCTGTGAACATTATTAAATGCATCAGAGGAGTAACTCAAAAGTTTCCTGGCATCGTTAAGGAAACATGAAAAAGATCCCAAATAAGAGATTGCATTTGAAAGAAAATGTTGGAAAATATATAGTACTTGATTTTCTATATAATATATATAAAATATAAAAATTTCAAGACTAATGTAGCTACTTGTTGACTAATTTCAAAAGACAATGGATTCACTGAATTGTAGTTTTCACTGAATGCTCTTCAGTGGACAGTAAGAACATAGCTCCCTTAACGCAATGCTCAACTCACCAAAGAAGGATGCCATCGGCAAGTGATTTGAAAAGACTGCCATCATTGGGATTCATAGGTATGAGATGCTTACAGTCAGCGTCATTCTCCAGGGCTTTGTTTATCCAGTTAACAAAAGCCACTTTTTCTTCCTCTGAAAACAGAAAGTCTTAGTTGGCATACCTCATTTCACAAAATTAATTGCACCGCAAAAATATAATTTTAAATTTCTGTTCAAAAATAATAAATGCCAATTTTTAAAACCTTACTGAAACAATAAAGGATTTAAGAGGGCGTAGGTTTAAAGAAAAAGGGGAATTCATTCCACTTTTTTCATCTGATATATCAGGGAAGAGTAAGTCATATACCTTAAGTTAGCACAATAAATATTCGGTTTGATTCTAAAATCTTTCCAAATATATATTCCTTCTGAGAGCTAGTGGATCAGGAACCAAACACCAGCGGTCAGATTACACACACACACACACACACACACACACACACACACACACACACACACACACACACATACTCATATATGCCAGGGGGGGAAATACAAGAAACAAATAACCACATCAATAAATTCCACCTGCCCCCCAAAAAACTTTCATAGAGTTGTGATTTGGAACTTACAACAGAAATACTAGTTTTAATCAAGAGTTATTTGAATGCAAAGCGAGAGAGAGGCACGGACATATATACACTACCAAACGTAAGGTAGATAGCTAGTGGGAAGCAGCCGCATAGCACAGGGAGATCAGCTCGGTACTTTGTGATCACCTGGAGGGGTGGGATAGGGAGGGTGGGAGGGAGGGAGACGCAAGAGGGAAGAGATATGGGAACATGTGTATATATATAACTGATTAATTTTGTTGTAAAGCAGAAACTAACACACCATTGTAAAGCAATTATACTCCAATAAAGATGTAAAAAAAAAAATTTAAAAAGGGCCATCCGAAAAAAGTGTAAAAACCAGAAAGGCAGGACAGGCCATGGAGAACAGGGAGCCTTGTTACCCTGATGGGTGAGATGTAAATTGCAAACAGCTACTCTGGAGAAGTGTATGGTGTTTCCTAAAACATCTAAAAAACAGAGCTAGAGAGCATAGGGCACTTCCACTCACGGGCGTATATCTTGAGAAAAATAAAAATCAACAAGACACAGCCGCCCCAAAGTTTAGGGCTGCTCTGTTTACAAGAACCTCGACTTCGGTGCACCTTAAATATCCCAGGAAAGAGAAAAATGGATAAAGAAGTTGTGGTACTTATGTACAATGGAATATCACTCAGCCATGAAATCAATGTCATAAGGCCAGTAGCAGTATGAGTGGATTTAGGTATGATGATTCTAAGTGAAATAAGCCACACAGAAAAAGAAACTTATCATGAGATATCACTTATAGAGGGAATGTAAACATGGCTACAATGAACTGAATTACAAAACAAAACAGAGTCTCACATTTAGAAAACACACTTATGCCTGCTCAAGGGGAAAGGTGAGGGGGGGTGATGCATAAAACCAGAGTTTGAAATTAGCACAGATACCGTTCCATAAATCAAATATGTAATAGACAAGACCTACTCCTTGCTCAATGAACTGGACTCAACACCCCCTATTCACCGCAGAGGAATATATCAGACTAGTAAGAATCTTAAAACCTATGTGTTGGTATGTCTCCGCAAGAGAATCAAGTGTGTGTAGAGCGGCATAAACATAGCAGTGAAAATCAGCTAAACCCCATTATAAAAATAAATTTCAAAAAAGAAAAAAGTTATTTGAATGAATAAAATAGCTCCATTTCTGTAGAATTTCTATTATAAGAAATGAAGACCCAACGCAGCCAAAAATAAATCAATAAATTTATTTTAAAAATAATAAAAAGGGGCTTCCCTGGTGGCACAGTGGTTGAGAGTCCGTCTGCGGATGCAGCGGACGCGGGTTCGTGTCCCAGTCCGGGAAGATCCCACATGCCGTGAAGCGGCTGAGCTTGCGCGTCCGGAGCCTGTGCTCCGCAGCGGGAGAGGCCGCAACAGTGAGAGGCCCGCGTACCGCAAAAAAAAAAAAAAAATAATAATAATAATAAAAAGTAAAAAAAAAAAAAGAAAAGAAAACTGACACATCTAGATACCAGTCCTATTCTCAGCCATCTTCATCCTCAACTTCTCAATCCATGGCTTCCAGCATAAAAACAGTGATCTTTAGGCAGAAAAAATTGTTGGGCTATGCAGTGGGGAAAATAGGAAGGAACTTAAAGGAAAAATGGTCTACTGCCTCATTATTATTATGTAAATATAAAAATGATTTAACAATATAAAACTTAAAGGAAAATAATTTCCATCACAGGGTAGCTGGCCTTTCTCTTTATTGCCCCAATTCCTAGAACTAGGTAATTTTCCTAAGGGCATATTTGGTAGATACCCCCAAATTCAATCCAACACACACACACAATCAATAAAGACACAAACATTTACTTTTGTAGGTATCATTATCTGCCTTCTTATCTTCTTACCTCACTATACATACCTGCTTAGGGACTTAGAATCTAGGGATTTAAAGATCACTAAGATACTGTACCTCTCATCAAGGAATTTTTAGGGTAGTGATAAGATAAAACAGATATACGAAGAAATGCAACTAAAGGGAAATGAACATACCACAAGAGTGATACAAGTAATGTTTCAGGGAATTTAAGGAAAGAATCATTTCTCATTAGGTTGATCAAGAAAAGGCTTTATGGAGAAGGTACTAGTTGAAAGATAGATATTCAATAGGTGTAGATGGTCAGGGAAAGGAAATGTGTTCCAGGTATAGGAACCAGGAATGAGACACCACTTCCCAACTACTGGATGGCTGTAATAAACAAAATAGACAATAACAAGTGTCGACGAGAATGTGGAGGAATTGGAACTTTCATACCTTGCTCGTGGGAATGTACATGTGTGGCCACTTTGGAAAACAGTTTGGCAGTTCTTTAAAATGTTAAACACAGAGTTACCAAAAGACCACTCCTAGGTATATACCTAAGAGAATTCAAAGCATATGTCCACACAAAAAATGTGTACACTAGTGTTCATACAGAATTATTCATAATAACCAAAAAGTGGAAACAACCCAAAAATCTATCAGCTGATGAAAGGATAAGCAAAACGTGATATTAGCCACAGAACAGAAATTATTCAGCAATAAAAAAGAATGAAGTACGATACATGCCACAACATGAATGATACTTGAAAATATTATGTCAGGGAAGAAGCCCGTCAAGTGAAAGGCCACTACTGTATAATTTCATTTACATGAAATTTCCAGAATAGGCAAATCTATACAAATAAAAAGTAGATTAATGGTTGCCAGAGCCTGGGGGGAGGGGGAAATGGGGAGTGGCTGCTAGTGAGCATGGGGTTTCTCTATGGAGTAATGAAAGTGTTCTAAAATTACAGGGTGCTAATGACTGTACAACTCTGAATATATTAAAAACTACTGAACTATACTTTCAAAGGATGAATTTATGGTATCTCAATTATATCTCAAATAAAGCTGTTCTTTTTTTTTTTTTTTTTTTTTTGCGGTTCTTGGGCCTCTCACTGCTGTGGCCTCTCCCGTTACGGAGCACAGGCTCCGGACGCACAGGCTCCGGACGCACAGGCTCAGTGGCCGTGACTCACGGGCCCACCCACTCTGCGGCATATGGGATCTTCCAGGGCTGGGGCACAAACCCGCGTCCCCTGCATCGTCAGGCAGACTCCCAACCACTGCGCCACCAGGGAAGCCCAAGCTGTTCTTTTTTTAAAAGCCATTAAATGTTCTGTATCTGGTTCTAAATAATGGTTACATGGGTGTATTCATAGGTTAAAAAAATCCTCCCATTATACTTAAGAATAAGGCACTGTATGCACTTTACTCTGTGCATCTTGTACCTCAATAAACAAGCTAAAAAAATAATCTACGGTGATAGACATCAGAAAGTGGACAGTTACTGTTAGAGGCAAGAGGGAGACACTCAGGTGATAGAAATGATGTGTTTTGATCTGGTTGGCAGTTGCATGAATGCAGCTACATGATGTATACACATGTGAAAACTCATTGAGCTGTATATGTAAGATCACAGTACTTTGCTAAATGCATACGATACCTTAATAAAAAGTTTTTTTTTTTTTTTAATGGAGAAGCCATTTCATTAGAATGGACAGGCAGAAATAGAGTTAAGGAGTAAGTACCTTTCAAGAAATGGAGTTATAGACCACTGCCTTCCCCACTACACTTCCCTAGTGGGAAAAAGTTAGGAAAATATATATAGTGCGTAGGAGAAGTGTGAGTATACTGTTGGAGGAAAATCCATTTAGAAAGGAAGAGAACCAAGAGGATAATTAACAAATTCAGATCTCAAAGGAAGAAAGAGGGGGGAAAGTTAAAGTGAGTTTTTTATCAAAAATTTTAAAAGCATAGTTCTAATTATGTTAACATGAACAAAAGGAACTTGGCCGAAGGTTTTTAGGCATCTTGATCCTGAGAAGCAAGCTTAGCATGGGGCAAGCCATCTCCTCTTAGGAGTTAATGCGACTCTGGATTTCCCACTGGGCAACAATCCAGTGATCCTATCAGATCAAGCAAATCAGGTGCTGTGCTCTACCAGTCATTTGGTTGCTTGATAAAAGATGAATCAGGAATCTCAGTTCCCCAAAATGGAAAGTCCTCGCAATAAACCTCTCCACCATCCCTAAAACAGGTCTAAAGTAAACCCATCTCACGGGTCAGGATGAAAAATCCATTCCAAGGTCATGATTAAACACATTCAGTGCTGAAATATAAATAACTTCTACTTTGCTGTTTCTAATTCTGTTATCCACTGTTCCTGACACATAGTAAAAACTCATTTATTGTTACTTACCATAAATTCTAGGATTTTGCATTCTGACGCCTCTGAAATTATGATACATTTCAAATCTGATGGCACTTTATAATTTAGTCTCATTTTCCCTCAAGGACACATAAAACAATGGTGCGAATTACAGTAAATGGCATCTTAGATTTGATGACATACAGGACTTGTTGAATGAACCAATGATTGAAAGATTAAATTTGGAGCAGGCGGTTGGTTACCTGAATAAGAATGCTGTGTGCCCTCACTGGAAATGGATGAAGTTCCTCCAATAGCAGTAATCCCTTCTCTTTTGTTAATTATTTTTCTGAATGTTTTGCTGATGTCTTTGCTTTTTAACTCTTGCATTAGCTGCAACGGGAGAGAAGTAAAATTGACTCTTGATTAAATAACCATTAAAATCCGTGCAACGTAAAGGATAGTTATTTATTCGGAATGACATCGAAATAAATACTAATCAGTTGTTCTTGCACTTATTGCTTGTGTAGACAGATAACTCTCATGTCATTTTATAACAACACAAAATGGACAAATGTTTGCACCCCAACCTATAATTAAACTCAAAGTGTACACACTGAAACTGTTCGCCTAGACTTGCCATGGTCTTTTGTACTAAAAACTAAAGAATAACTAGCTACATGATGAAGATTTTAAAATGCCTTAACAAAGATATTATCCCATCTGAACAGCTCAAACGTATACATGTTAAAGTCAAGAAGTCAGCTTTTGTTGGAAATTACACAGGCGTAGAGAGAAACGCCCTCTGTCAGTCCCTCTGTCACTGGCTACCCTAGAGCCCGGATAAACTGAATTCAATCAGTTCTCCATGCAGCAGACAAAGTGAGTTTTAAAAAATGCAAATCTGATCATGTCAATTCATACTCTATTCCACTGGCTTCCTACTGCTCTTAGGATAAAAACAAAAATCCTACAAGACCGTGATGACCTGACTCACTTCTCTAGCCGCATTCCTAACCCTTAGCATCTCAGCTCCAGCCACACTGATGTTTTTTTCAAGTGCTTGAGAGCACTCACCACCCCTAAAGGCACAGAGACTCTACACATGCTGTTACCTCTGCCTGCCTTGCACAGTACTCATTTCCCCCACCTGCCCCTTTTATCTGATCCTTCAGATCGCAACTCAGTCTTCACAGCTTCAGGGACAGTCTTCCATTTCCCTGAATCTGAGTTCCCTAACTCCCCACCAAGTTCACTTCCTCCTACTACAAACTTTCAAGGGACCTGTCCTGCTCTGTCACAGCATTTATCACAGTTATCTTTTATCCATCTGTGTGATTCCGTCTTCCCCTCCACCTGTAAACTCCATGAAAGCTGAGCTACATCTCTTTTTGTTCATCACATTTCTCACAGTGCCTGAGTTCCTGGCAAGAAAGGAGCTCAGATATTTGCCAGATGAATAAAGAATGAAAAGCAGACAATTTCTATTTCATAAATATTTATTCAATTATATTAGTGAATAAATTAGTTCATTAATTTTCATGTGAAAAACACAGTCATGGTGGTGTTGATGGAAGGTAGTGACAGCTCTTCCTCAACCGCCAGCTGGCAATGGCAACTCAGTCATCTCTCTCAGCCTGAGAGGTTTGAAATACCTGATACACAATATTCAGTTCTATTTTTCTTTTATTGGTGGAGTCATATATTATTTTGCATCTTCTTCAGTTCCCTGAGTCTCAAGGTAGTTTAATAAAGAAACCACAGTTGGCATCAAAATTCACCCGGTGGCTTTACCAAAACTGAAGATATAACCAATCACAAGGAAACAACCGGTTTCTAGGAGGTATATCTTCCATACCTTAGCTATTTCAGTTACAAAAAAATATTCCACTTCACAAGACCAAGTACTAAGATACGAAAATATTCTGCATACAGAGATAGTCAATAAGCATTTAAATTCAACTGTAGTTTTAGTAGGGCATGAAAGATTATTATCTAAACCTGACTTCAATTCCAACAATTTGAGAATAATTTTTTCCTTTGTTTTATGAATTATCTGTGGAAATTATTGTTGTTATTGTTATCATCATGATCATCACTTTAAAGCAGTGCATTATCTGGTCTCTGAAGCCAGATTTAACCAAAAAGAGCAATGACATTACTGAAATTCTGCTTGAAGCAAAACAATCAGTAGCCAGGAGAGCATTTAGATTACTTACTGACACAAACTCTTCGAAGCTGATTTTCCCATCTTTGTTGTTGTCAGCAACTGCTAGAATTTTCTCCACGATTTCGCGAACCTTGTAGCCAGGCAGAGGAAGGCTTGCTTCCTTAAACAGGTCCTGGAGTTCATAGTCACTGACATACCCACTGTTGTCAATATCTAAAAAGATAAATTATGAGCTATCAAATATCACTTGTACCCTGTTGGAGATCTGCACTCAGAAGGCTGTTTGGGGACTTCCCTGGTGGTCCAGTGGTTAAGAATCCGCCTTCCAGTGCAGGGGACGCGGGTTCGATCCCTGCTTGGGGACCTAAGATCCCACATGCCACAGGACAACTAAGCCCGTGTGCTGCAACCACTGAGCCCACGCACTCTGGAGCCCACGCACCACAACTAGAGAGAAGCCTGCATGCCGCAATGAAGAGCCTGCATGCTGCAACTAAGACCCAACGTAGCCAAATAAATAAATATTAAAAGAAAAAAAAAAAAAGAAGGCTGTTTGGGAGACTCACAGGCAGGCAGAACATTTCAGGTTTGTTTCACAAGTGGCAATAATCTTTTCTCCTACACCTGAATTGTACAAGGTATACTATATACTTTACCAAAAAAATTCATATTTAATGAACTTTACCCCCATAGATTTAGGGCTACCATATGTATTTTAAGTGTATAATAAGGACATTGTGCTGACAGACGAAAAACTCAGGTTTAGCACATGACTAAGTTTCAAAGAATTAAGCATGGGGAGGTCTCAGATATCTAGAAAAAATATAGCAGCATCGGTCATAGGGGAACACCCACCCAGACTTTGACTTCTTTATGTAATTTACGAAATGGAAATCTGGTCCCACATTCCATATAAAATATGTGCATCATGTAAAATACACATAAGGCACTTCTGGTCTACATTTCACTTGGTGACAGTTCTGTTTCACTTGTCAATAATTCACTGCTTCTTCATTAGGTATTTATGATACCATTATGTAGGCCAAATGATGTTTGATGTCATTTTGAGATTAAGTGTTCAAGAAATAATTTCACACCTACATTTGGACTTTTGGAAATAGGTTTCCAGGTGTTTTCACATCATCACTGAGATACCCTTCCCTGGGTTTTCCCTAGAGACTGGATATCAATTCTTGATACAGAACAAAGGCAACACAAAACACTTCTGGCCAGAGTTGGCAACAGGGCTTTGGATTGTTTGGTTAGTTGCCTGGATCCACCTTGTATAGGCTGTCTTTACTCATCTGGTAGTAGTTGCTTTGTTTCCTATATTTCTCTTTCCTCAGTATAAGAGCTATTAACACTAAAACTGAATGAATTACAAGACAGAAACTTTTCTTTTAAACTCTTATACACAAGTTTTAGAATTAATACTGTTCAGAATGATGAAAAATTTCTAAACTAGAATCTACCAAGAACCAAAATAGTGCTATAATCTCAAAAGGAAGCTAAATTGCAATAATTGCTTTCTTTGAATTTAGAGTAAAATCTCATTATTTAGTACATCACCAGTTCAGAATTGTTTCCTATAATTCTGAAATAGACAAATAGACTAGGCAGACTTACTGCCTACCAGCACTGTGGTGGGGAGTATTTAAAAATAAACAAGATCAAGAAAAAGTTACTTACATGCTATCCGTCATGCTAAACTATCATTAAGAGTTAGGGCTCTGAAGATGGACAGATCTGTGTGTTTAAATCTCAACTCCATCCCTACAACCTCTGTGGTTTGGGTGTGACATGACAAGAAATAATAGATACCACTTAATGAGCACATATTCTGTGCCAAGTGATTTGTTAAGAACTTCACTTATCTAATGAAATCCTTACAACTTTGAGGTAGTTAATAATATTATTCTAATTTTAAAGATGAGGAAATCAAGCCTTAGGATAAATAGCCATAAAAATCACAGTTTAAAAGGAGACAAGGCTTTCCTACAACTCAACAACAAAACAACAAACAACCTGATTTAAAAATGGGCAAAAGACTCGAATAGACATTTCTCCAAAGAAGACATACAAATAGCCAGTAAGCACATGAAAAGATATTCAACATCACTAATCATCAGGGAAATGCAAATCAAAACCACAATGAGATATTTTATACTCATGAAGATAGCTGTTGCAAAAACAAACAAACAAACAAAAACAGAAAGTAATAATCATTGGCATGGATTTGAAGAAACTAGAACCCTTGAGCATTGCTGGTAGGAGTTAAAACGGTACAGCCACTGTTGGAAACCGTTTGGTAGTTCCTCAAAAAAATTAAACAGAATTAAATTATCCAGCAATTTCACTTCTGAGTATATACCAAAAATAACTGAAGAGAGAGACTTGAACAGATATTTGTACACCCATGTTCATAGTAACATTACTCACAATAGCCAATAGGGTAGAAACAACTCAGAAGCCCATCAACAGATGAATGGATAAACAAAATGTAGTAGAGACATACAGTGGAATGTTATTCCATCTTAAAAAGGAAATTCTGACACATGCTACAACATAGATGAACCCTGAAGACATTATGCTAAGTGAAATAAGCCAGTTACAGAAAAACAAATATTATATGATTCCACTTATATGAGCTACCTAGAGTAGCCAAATTCACAGAGACCAAAGTAGAATGGTGGTAACCCCAGGGCGCAGGCATGTGGGGGAGGTGGATTGTTGAGGAGTTAGTCTTTAATAATTTTTAATGAGTATAGTTTCAGTTTGGGAAGATGAAAAAGTTCTAGAAATAGATGGTGGTGAAAGTTGCATAACAATGTGCATCTACTTAATGCCAACAAACTGTACACTTGAAAATGGTTAAAATGGTAAATTTTATGTTATGTATATTTTACCACAATTGGGGAAAAAAAGACAAATATTTTAACCTCTCACTTCTCCCTAGAGACCCAAAAATATCCCATCTAGCAAGGTTGGATGGGCATGTCCCTCTGCCTCTGAGAAAAGTTGTTTGGTACAAATTAGCAGAGGATTACTGAGTTCATGAGTAAAAATTTATCTTATACATAAAGTAAGGAAGTATAAATTCTGCTAGTGTTAGCACTTCCCTCACACAGAGCAAATTATCTTGCTGTCAGAACTGTTCCATCAATGAATTATTTATTCAAAATATCATTAAATAAATATTGTAAGATTATATGTCCATGAGATATAAAGATTAAAGTTGGTGTGTGAAATAGAACTAATTCATTCGTTTTACTAAGACCGAGGTAGCACTTTTATTCAAGCTGCCAAACTGTACCTATAAAATAATGAAAAATACCAAACTAGGAGATACATTTTTATTACTTCCTCTGTTTCAATGCTCGAAATGAGCAGAACATTTCAATAATTGCCCAATTTTTGTCTTGGAAAGACACTGTGCACTGCATACAATACTCCATAAAATGTATTTTTAACAATAACTTGTTAGAAATCATGCAATGCTCTACTGCCTGCAAAATAACGAGCCTAAGGCGGCCACCATGTGGACTGTATTCTGAAGGTCTGAGTAACTCTGGAAACAGCTGTGCAGGGAGAAGTGGAAAGGCCCAGAGATTTGTAGAATTCACTTTATTTCATAACAACAGTTTGTAAGTCACGAGCTTCCTGAGAACTTTACTCATTTGTTTTTTCAGAGAGAGCTTTATTTTTTAAAACTTAAATCTTTCTTTCTTTATCTTGATCTCTGAAACTTTTGCACTGCATTTCACCTACATTAATTTTAGTCATTATTCACTAGGTTTGTGAGAAATCTAGGCACAAGACCAACTGTGATCATTCCATCCTCCCTGGTCTACCCTCTGACTCTGCTTTCCAGAGTGCTCGAATGCACCAGCAAAGGAGCCCATTGAGGCAGGGGCAAGGTTGAGGGTGTTACCATCTCAATATCTATTCACTACACTCATCTTTCCCTAGGTTCACCTTTCACTTGCACGCATGTACAGACTAGAGCAAAAGATGATATTCATATTCTCAAGGGTTTCCTAAAATCAAAATGCAGAAGAATCGTGATCTGACAGAGGATGGGGGAATTTTTTGGAAGAAAAAGACAAAGCTGTCAAAATGATGTCATAAAGACAAAACACTGAATGGCTTTAAAAGTGAAAGAAGAAATATAAGAGGTGTGGCCTTTAAAAGCAACACTAAGCTTTTTAAATTATGCATGAGGGAGAAGGAAAATAAGACATATGGCCTTTAAAAATTATATCAGGGGCTTCCCTGGTGGCACAGTGGTTAAGAATCCGCCTGCCAATGCAGGGGACACGGGTTCGAGCCCTGGTCCGGGAAGATCCCACATGCCGCAGAGCAGCTTCGCCTGTGCACCACAACTACTGATCCTGCACTCTAGAGCCCGTGAGACACAACTACTGAGCCCACATGCTACAACTACTGAAGCCCGCGTGCCTAGAGCCCGTGCTCTGCAACGAGAAGCCACTGCAATGAGAAGCCTGCGCACTGCAACGAAGAGTAGCCCCCGCTCGCCACAGCTAGAGAAAGCCTGCACGTAGCAACAAAGACCCAATGCAGTCAAAAAGAAAAAAATTAAATAAATAAATTTTTAAAAAGATTTTTAAAAAATAAAATAAAAAATAAAAACTATATCAAGATTTTAAAATATTCTGCGTGAAGGCAAAATGTGTTATTGTTCGTGGCAAACACATGGAGGCCAGAGTTCAGCTTACAGACAAGGAAGTGTTTCTATATTTTCTCTGTAATGAGAAGATCATGTTAAGCATATTTAGTTACACTGTCATTCATTAACCTGGTGTATTCTCTGCAAAGAAATGATCAAAGAATTCAAAGTCCAATTCTCCTAGAAATTCAAGCCAGTCTTAGTCTATCTTTCAGAAAGAAAGAAAGAATCCAGTGAAACCAAGATGGGAAAAAAAAAAAAGGAATAAATCTGGGGGTTAAGGGGTGGTGGTGGAAGCAATAGAAGGTATTGTTCCATTCCTGGAAGGCTGGTATCAAGCAGAATAGTAACTGTGTATTTAGTTTTTCTCAAGCATACCTATTTTATTAAATGCTTCTTGTAGTTCTTCCAGCTCCTCCCGAGAAATGGTGGTGGTGCTGTTCTCCATCTCTGAGTAGGAAAGACTATCTTCAGGTCTTTATATCTAGGAAAAGCAATGTTAGAAAAAGAACGTTAGCCCTCTGGAAACATTTACGTAAGCAGTAACAGAGGACACAGGCAGTAAAATATCTAGAAGAAATCACCTGAGAGGTCTGGCTGACAAGAAACAACTAGGAATAGATCCCCTGATAATACTCTTTCCCAGCACAGGTGAGCCAGACAATAACTAAGATTCAGTAAAGGGAAGAAACACCGGTTTTCCACACCCTGTGCTTATCCAGGGCATAGGCATTTCTCAATGGTTTGTATAATTTTCATTTACATTTGACCCAGTGTTTCAGTAAAAGAAGCATTTCAAGTTGAGGAAAGTATAGCATTTAAAAATATAAAGGGTGTGGTTGGAAAGTAAAATTTTAGGACATGAATAATGTCCACAAAAAGAATAAAGTTAGAGCTGGATCATCTTGGATGGAGCTTGCGGCTCTAATGTTTAACTTTACAGCATTCAACCATTGCCACCTCCTTTCCCTTTCCCTGTGCTAGGTCTTTCCCAGATCTGCAGGGCCCTTCTTACTCTGAGCAGGTGAGACAAACTAAAACAAACAAACAAAAATGATGTAAAACTGGCTTGTAAGAAAAGAAAGCATGTAATATTCATTATAGAAAATAATTGGTAGCAAAGGCCCAAATCAGAAATTTTAAATTAGCCACAATCCTACTATCCAGAAATATCAACTAGTACATTTTGTTATCTACATCTTTCTGGTTTGCTTTTCAAATGCACCTGTACCTTTACTGCGGGGTGAAAATCTGAGTATATTATAATTTTTTGTACTAATACATTGTATGTATCAACATAATATTTAATGGCCACATAGTACTATGTCATAACTTATTTGGTAAATCCCTTGTTTCATGGTATTTGCATTGCTTCCAATTTTGCATTATAAACAAATGCTACAATGAACATTCTTACAGATAAAGCTCTGTACAGATCCATGTTTATTGCTGTAGATAAATATTTCAAGATGGAATTACTTACTATTTTTTTCTTTTGGCTGTGCCGCACGGCTTACGGGGATCTTAGTTCCCTGACCAGGGATTGAACTCGGGCCGAGACAGTGAAAGTGCCGAGTCCTAGCCACTGGACCACCAGGGAATTCCCAAGAATTACTTACATTTTTAACGCTTCTAATATATAGCAGAACAACTCATTTTTAAAATGACTTCATGGTTTGACTATTCAATGTAAAGTTATAGATGAATACAAATCATATATTCCTCTTAAACGCACCTAATTACATTAAAGTTATACATATTTCAGAAAGTAAGTGAAAATGAGCGTTTTATAAGATAATAAGAACTGAAGCCAAGCAGGAAATTCTCTTTTTTTACACACATATTTATATAAGAGGTTCAACATCATCCCTGAACATTCCTAATTTGGGGGTTAAGCACATAATTTTTTTTATTATTATTATTTTTTATTATTATTTCTGGGTGCATTGGGTCTTCGTTGCTGCTCGAGGGCTTTCTCTAGTTGTGGCGAGTGGGGGCTACTCTTTGTTGTGGTGCGCAGGCTTCTCATTGCGTTGGCTTCTCTTGTTGCAGAGCATGGGCTCTAGGCGCATGGGCTTCAGTAGTTGTGGCATGCGGGCTCAGTAGTTGTGGCTTGCGGGCTTATTTGCTCCGCAGCATGTGAGATCTTCCCAGACCAGGAATTGAACCCGTGTCCCCTGCATTGGCAGGTGGATTCTTAACCACTGAGCCACCAGGGAAGTCCCAGCACATAATTTTTTTTTTCTTTTTTTTTTTGGCGGTACGCGGGCCTCTCACTGTTGTGGCCTCTCCCGTTGCGGAGCACAGGCTCCGGACGCACAGGCTCAGCGGCCATGGCTCACGGGCCCAGCCGCTCCACGGCGTGTGGGATCTTCCCGGACTGGGGTACGAACCCGTGTCCCCTGCATCGGCAGGCAGACTCCCAACCACTGCACCACCAGGGAAGCCCTGCTCATTTTTTAATTAGGTTGTTTTGGGTTTAACTGGAATTCTTACTTCCTGGATGCAATTTCTTACATGTCAGCATTTAAATACATGTCCACATTTTTATTTAATTCTCACTGTTACAATGTTTTACTGTATTTAATACTATTTACAGGCATACTCATTTTGTGTTGAAAGAGATGACACAATCCTTTTAGGATTTTTAAGGATAACCCCCAGTCTGCAAAATGCTAATTCTGTCATGGCTGGCTTTGACTCTCTGTGGTTTTGGATATCCTGCATATCCTTTCCCATATTCAAAATGGTTTCTATCCCTTGTCTCAAAGTTTTAAAAATAGTGCTCCAATTTTAGCATTCACACTCCACAGAAAGGCTGCAAATTAACAGTCCTTGTGTTGACCTTACATTTGAAATGATAAATATACCTGGAGTTCTATTCTTTGCTCAAGCCTGTTCAACTGTATGTCACTTCTTAATTACATAAAATATTTTTATTCTCCCACAATCAGACAAAACCAGCACATAAATGCAGTGAAAAAACAATTTACCCAAATGATATTATTTCATAAGGATAAAGAAGTTTATAGCATTACACAAGTCCTTTAGTATTTAAATGAGAAAAATACAGAACAATCTTTAAGATATATTCTTAAAAGAAGAAAGCAAGATGCAGATGAATAATATGGTTGGCGGAAGGGGAGCTGTATCAGTTGTGTATTTATAAAAGCATTTCCAGAAGGATACAGAGAAAGGTAACAGTGATTGCCTCTCGAGGGAAAATGGGGGATTGGAGGCACAATGATAAAGGGGCTTATTTTTCATTATGTATATTTTTAACTTATTTTTTTAGACTATAAGCCTATCAAAATCAAAAATAACTGAAAAAGAATAGAAGTAATTGTGGTAAAACACTGGAAAAAAATAAAATAAATACTAGTGGTCTGAAAGTAGACACTATTGAACACTGACAGATAATAAGATTAATATATACGTACCTATATCTATATGTTACAATTTTAAGTAAGAGCACCTATATTTCCTTACAAAGCAAAATACTATGATTAAAATAGCAAAGTAATTTATAGCCTTCCACAAAGGCATGACGATTTAGCGGTAGAATGGTTAATGGAAAATATATTGCCTGTTTTGTAAGTGTAGACTCTGCATAAACATACAGTATCAATATTTTTCTAAGGTTTTGCAAAATTATGATAATATTAGGATTCTTCAGAAACTAAGTACAGTATATAGTCTGCCTTAACAAGCATGTTTTTTTTGGCTGCTCTGCGCAGCATGCAGGATCTTAGTTCCCTCATCAGGGATTGAACCTGCACCCCCTGCATTGAGAGCATGGAGTCCTAACCACTGGATCACCAGGGAAGTCCCAACAAGCATTTTTGCATAGCACAACAAACTTATCGGGAGCAATATACACTGTTGGCTGAGAAAATATTTGATATGTAAAAGACTGTTACATGATCCCCAAATAAATTGCTTACTATGATATTTTTCCATGGAAAAATGTTTCTGCTACGATAAGAAGCACTGACATTTAAAAACTTTATGGACGAGAATTAAAGTTTCAAAGTATTATGTTAAAATTTTAGAAGAGGGCTTCCCTGGTGGCGCAGTGGTTGAGAGTCCGCCTGCCGATGCAGGGGACACCGGTTCGTGCCCCGGTCTGGGAAGATCCCACATGCCGCGGAGTGGCTGGGCCCGCGAGCCATGGCCGCAGAGCCTGCTCGTCCGGAGCCTGTGCTCTGCAACGGGAGAGGCCACGGCAGTGAGAGGCCCAAAAAAAATTTCAGAAGAAAAGCTCAATGACCCTATAACTAGTATCCCCATATTTATTTTTCTTACTACTCCCAGACTTAGGTGATTAATGCACTGTCCTAAATGCTTTGTGTCCATTCTCACTTACTCCTCACCACTCCATGAGGTAGGTACTGTCCTCATTTTATAATTGAGAAAGGGATGCTTCATAGGATTGAGTAACTTTCTCAAGGTCCCAAAGTGAATAACTCTCATTGTCTCCTAACTGAGTTATGGCAGAACCTGACTGTCTCATTCCTACTTCTAGGCCAATATGCTCTGCCGCCTCCCCCATATAATCTGACATCAAATCATAAAAACATGTCAATATGTGTTTGTACAATAATCACACAATAACTTACACAACATATGAAGCATATATTATATATCTGTGAAATAAGAATTTGCATTTTAAAAGAAATCAGCTTCTGTAAAATTCTTTATAAAGTTTTGGGGAAAACATTCTAGCTAGATCAACTCATTTTTATTTATCACATAACTTGTCGGTCCTGAAACACTGTAGAATACACAGTTACTAGAATTC